>NC_069505.1:292097670-292111757 GCF_027579735.1 Bombina bombina | reverse complement strand
AAACACACTTTATTACTGCAATTGCGAAAAAGTATGAAGGAATTGTTCAAAATTCACCAAAATTTCACCACAGAGTCTTAAAGCCTTAAAAGTATTGCACACCAAATTTGGAAGCTTTAACCCTTAAAATAACGGAACCGGAGCCGTTTTTATATTTAACCCCTTTACAGTCCCTGGAATCTGCTTTGCTGAGACCCAACCAAGCCCAAAGGGGAATACGATACCAAATGATGCCTTCAGAAAGACCTTTCTATGTATCAGAGCTCCACACACATGCAGCTGCATGCCATGCTGTCCTCAAAAACAAGTGCGCCATACCGGCGCGAAAATGAGACTCTGCCTATGCTTTGGGAAAGCCCCTAAAGAATAAGGTGTCTAAAACAGTGCCTGCCGATATTATTATATCAAAATACCCAGATAAAATGATTCCTCAAGGCTAAATATGTGTTAATAATCAATCGATTTAGCCCAGAAAAAGTCTACAGTTTAAATAAGCCCTTGTGAAGCCCTTATTTACAATCGTAATAAACATGGCTTACCGGATCCCATAGGGAAAATGACAGCTTCCAGCATTACATCGTCTTGTTAGAATGTGTCATACCTCAAGCAGCAAGGGACTGCAAACTGTTCCCCCAACTGAAGTTAATTGCTCTCAACAGTCCTGTGTGGAACAGCCATGGATTTTAGTTACGGTTGCTAAAATCATTTTCCTCATACAAACAGAATTCTTCATCTCTTTTCTGTTTCTGAGTAAATAGTACGTACCAGCACTATTTGAAAATAACAAACTCTTGATTGAATAATGAAAAACTACAGTTAAACACTAAAAAACTCTAAGCCATCTCCGTGGAGATGTTGCCTGTACAACGGCAAAGAGAATGACTGGGGTAGGCGGAGCCTAGGAGGGATCATGTGACCAGCTTTGCTGGGCTCTTTGCCATTTCCTGTTGGGGAAGAGAATATCCCACAAGTAAGGATGACGCCGTGGACCGGACACACCTATGTTGGAGAAAAGGGACATGATACCCAAATGTTTAAGTACATGAAACTGATGCAGCATAGCTGAAAAAAGCTGACTAGAAAATCACCTGAACATTTCTATGTAAAACAAAAAGGTAATATTTTACCTTGTTTCCTAAGTATTCACACCCCACTGTAAAGTGACTTTAAGCAGCCAGTCATGATACTTGTCCCAGGACTTTCTAGGGAGTGTGCATCTGTCATGTGTAGGCACAGTCATGTTATTTTCCTATTCAGTTTAAGTAAGGTCTATGAAATCTTGTGAGATCACAGCAAAGGCAAAGCATTACATCAGCACTGCTGATGCTGGCTAATGTTTTATTTTTATTTTTTTCAACTTGCAAATGGACAGTAGCTGAAGTTTAACTTCACACAGAACTTACTCTGGTGAGCTGAAGGCATTTTGAGGTAAAATATCTTCATTTTTTACATAGAGATGCTCAGGTGATAATTTCTTAGCTTTTTAAAGCATCATTTTCAAGTGATTTAGCATATGACTATTATGTGCCTTTAAAGGGACACTGAACACATTTTTTTCTTTCATGATTCAGATAGAGCATGAAATTTTAAGTAACTTTCTAATTTACTCCTATTATCAATTTTTCTTTGTTCTCTTGCTATCTTAATTTTAAAAGTAAGGTTTTTAAAAGGCTTTATACTGGATTTTTAGATCAATATCTGTGCATATTCTTCTTTATAGTAATGTCTATTACATGCAGTTATATGAAAATTGGTGTATACTGTCCCTTTAAGACTTGGCTGGTATGTTATTCTATAGAAATACAACAGATATCTCTTGTAATTACAAGGTGCTTACTGCAGAGGTCAACAAATCTGTTTAAAATGTAGGAGCCAGAGTGTGGTATTTGTATAATGATACATGGAAGTTAGGAGCCAGGGTAAAATTTAGGAGCCAGTGGATTCCTGGCTCCTGGGTTTGTCAAGCCTTGGCTTACTGTCGCTTTAGTAACAAAATTAGATTTATAAGTGTTTGTGCAATCATCATTTGCAATGTGGTCTTATCTAGAAATAATGTGCAAATGTTAAAAAATATATAAATAAAGCAAATTAGCAATTTTTACTGTAATTATTTATCAACAGCTGAACTTCACCCAATCTGGGCTTTAGTCTGCAGACAAGGCTAAACAAAGACAAAGTTAGTATAATGTAAATTGTTTTGTAGTGGTTATCAGTTAAAGCATACTAGGAACATATATGTAGTAGGGTTAGCCTTGATATATCAGCAGGGTGGTTTTTCAGTCGTTAGAACTAGAAAAGATAAAATTTTCAGAGATAAATTACATGAAAAGGGGCAAAATAAATAATGAAACTATATTGCAAAGTTGAGTCATTCTGCATAACTAAACATTTAACATACAAATCTCAAGGTGGTTCCCGTGCCTTTAACAATCAAACAACATACAGATCTTGCCGTATTTGTCTTCCCGTGACAAAACCGCACTCTGGCTATTTAAGTTGCGCAAGTGCCTGCTGCACCTAAAGTGGCCAATGCACAGTACCCACACACCAGATGTTTCACTTTAAAATGAAAAGCAGGAAGTTGTGGCTTTGTTTTATTCATTTCATCTAATTTTCCACTGAGTTAAGAGACACAAATCCTAGAGAAAAATTCCCACAGACGACTCTCCCTGTCGTTAGATTTCATCACAAAATACATAAACCCTCTAATACAATTACCTAGCCCACAGTGGCTGTAGCAGAACGTATCGCCTGCCCCTAATTCAATGAGATTATTGATTATCGTCGAATTCACGAGCATCCTCTGAGGAAGAGCTAAACCCTGTGTCTGTTTATCTGGATTCACTGGGATTTGCCGCAAAGGCTGCAACATAGTAAACCACTAACATTAACCTATTGACTGCCAGAGAGAGCTGCAATGCACTGCTACACAAGGACATGGTCTCTTCTGGCACACAACAGGTTAAACAAGTTGTCGTGATCCTAACACACCTACAAGAGTGATGGGTAAAACTGAATTATTAAAAAAAAAAATCTATTTTTCATCATCATACACGTGCAAGAGTCAAGTTTTAACAAGGGCCATGCTACATAAAAGGGACATTGTCTTCCCAATGCAATGGTTACAATTAGTCAATCAAATTTTGTAGTGCCCTTTATTCTACCTACTTTCCATGTAATTTAACTTTCAAATTGTATGTATGGGTGTTTTCTACTGCCCCCAGAGACACTAGTGTCATCCTGCAGACTTCAGAAACTGACCCTCTGACATGCTACACAATAGTATAGTCAAAATTAAACGTTCATGACTCAGAGCAGCAATTTTAAGCAACTTTCTAATTTACTCCTGTTATCAATTTTTTTCATTCTCTTGCTATCTTTATTTGAATGTAAGCTTAGGAGCCGGCCTAATTTTGGTTCAGATCCTGGGTAGCGCTTGCCAATTGGTGGCTACATTTAGACACCAATCAGAAAGTGCTACTCAGGTGTTGAAACAAAAAGGGGCCGGGCCCTAAGCTTACATTCTTGCTTTTTCAAATAAAGATAAGAGAACAAAGAAAATTTGATAATAGGGGTAAATTAGAAAGTTGCTTAAAATGTCTGCTCTATCTGAATCATGAAAGTTTAATTTTGACTTGACTATCCCTTTAATCAGAGCAGGAGTTGACATTTATTCCTAGCAGATGAGGTATACAATACTTTAGAGACTTTACAAGTGGTATTGCTAACAAATGACCATATAAATCAGGGGTGGGCAATTATCAGCCCTCCAGATGTTATGGACTACATCTCCCATAATGCTTTTTCAGCCATAATGCTGGCAAAGCATCATGGGAGATGTAGTTCATAACATCTGGAAGGCAGATAGTAGCCCACCCCTGATATAAATGCTAATAAAATACTTATCTTGCAAGCAGATCATTTACACAACATAGTACTTAGCAGTAACTCTCCTGATATAAACCGCACATATTTAAAATAGCTTTAATATTCCATTAAATAAGCATGTCCGCAAGAAAACTAGTGAATATTTCAATGATATATAATACAGCAGCATCTAAAGACCCACCCACTAACGTGCTGAGCGGCTCTTGTAGTGAACTATGTGAAACCGTTTTTAAAATCTTCTCGTGTAAGGTGTGGTACTCTGGGATACTCTGGAGTTACGGTATCTGTGAGAACAATTAAATCATCTGAAACTGCCAAAAGAAAGTGTTTTTTTCCTGCCAGCTGCCATCTTTTGTCTGCCGGTGAATGCGACTTGGTAAAACAGGTTTTCAGAGCTGCCAATGAAGTGAACAGACACCCAGGGAAACCGCATAGCACTCAGCGCTGGGTACTGAATCTGTTCCTGGCAAGCGCCTGTTGCCAGTTCACTTCCAGATGGAACCGACACCTACTCATTCTGTCCTATATCTCCAAACCACAAAAATCAGGTGCATTGTGCAACTGCTAAATGCTTCACAAGGAAGCGAGCGTAATGAGTCTTCATCTGGCCACAGTGATTAACAGTTTCATTAACATCTGCCACCCGTTGGTCACAGGGAATGTTTTCTACATACAGCAGAATGCTAGGGCCTCAGGCTGCTGCAGGCTAATAAAATGACTCTGCCACAGGGCAGAGTGACTCCTCTTTGTCAGCTACAAATCACAAAACTGTTCACATGTATCTCAAGAAGCTAAGGTTACCTTGCTCTGTCCCACCTGCAGGTCGTGCCATTAGTAAACTGTCAACAAACAGTGCCCACTTTTCTGCATGTGCCACCTTCAGAGAACAGGGCTCTAGTACAATGGCAGGTCTCTGAGTCCTAAGAATGCATCTAGTGACCCTCCTAGTGTATGACATTAGTTGTACTGCATGACAATGTAAAAAAGCATAATCAGTGTACCTTTGGTGACAGTTGTCATAAAATGTGCATATCTAGAAACAGCACACTTACTGGTAAGTGTAATCCTGTAAGTCAGACATAAAAAATTTCACTTGTCAGTGCTACTGCGGTCCGAAACTGCACATAAGTTACTTTTAACCTCTTGGCTGTGCAACAATGTTTTGTAGCTCTTGCCAGCAGCTAGGGGGTTACAGATCCACATATTTCATGATTGAACCAAAAAGAAATTCCCTTTAGCCAACACACTGCACGATAGTAACTAGAATATCATAGCATTTTATCCATATCTCACGTCCGTAGTGGTACACAAAAGGGGGAACATTTTTATTAAAAGAAAAATGACACTAGAATAAATTGTTCTAGACAAAATCAATACAAATAAAAAGTTACAAGAATATAACAAGCAATCCCAGAGTTAAACTGCAGTATGGTTTCCTTGCAGAAATCTGCAGAACCAAACTGCTGTTGCCCTGCACCCAGACGCATTGTGAGGTTTTAGCACAAACTGTTCTAGTCTCTAAGGCAGAAGCAGTCAGTTTATTATAGTTCCACGCTTTTCTCTCTATATTTTAACCCTTGAACCTACCATGAAAATATATTTTTATAGCTCTCCCATGAGATACTGCGAGTAAATGTGCACACAGTGCTTTAGCACAGCTTCAAGTTATTTTTTGCCTGCAGCATATTAAAAATATATATAACAGATGATTGTTTTATTTTGGTGTTTTCATCAAAAATGGGTTTTTGAAGGGCTGAAACCCCCCCAGAAACTTTGTTTTAATGCTGGAGACCCTTTCTGCCTGTCAATAAGGCTTTAGGAGGTGTCTATTAGCCAATAAGCATTCTGTCCTAACATGCATTTCCTTTTAGTTTCAAAATAAATATTTTACCGTGGTTAAGCGGCTTCGGCCATTCGCATGCATGATGGATATTTTTTACTTTTATAAATACAAACCTATTTTTAAGTAATTTAGGTACTTAAATGTTTGAAAGTGACCTAATTACATTAAAACGTGATCTTATTACATTAATAGAGCAGTCACCATCTTCCGTCCTACTTAATGTGTTTTGTTTTTTTTAAACTGTAGGAGATATGGGCTCATTAACAGAACCGCTCACCGTTGCGTACATAACATTTCATGGTTATAGCGGCCGACAAAGCACAACAAAAATATTTTGTCAGCCAGCACAAAGGGGCTATTCTATCTCCTGAATGAAACTGTAATAAAACTAACTATATTCAGTATCGACTACATCACATCTATGTCAGCTGGCATGATGACAACACAAGGCGGATAGGACATGCTGCCATGGCAAATCCACAAGAAGTTTTAAAGGAACATACAACTCAAAATTGAAATGCACATGAATAAAAGCTTTTTTGGAGTTTACATATATTAGCAAAAATACTTCTAATAAAAGTTTTTCCTATGCTTAAAGTGACACTGAACCCAAATTTTTTCGTTTGTGATTCAGATAGAGCATGACATTTTAAGCAACTTTCTAATTTATTCATATTATCAAATTTTCTTCATTCTCTTGGTATCTTTATTTGAAATAAAAGAATGTAAGTTTAGATGCCGGCCCATTTTTGGTGAACAACCTGGGTTGTTCTTGCTGATTGGTGGATAAATTAATCAACAAATTAAAAAAGTGCTGTCCAGAGTACTGAACCAAAAAAGAAGCTTAGATGCTTTTTTCAAATAAAGATAGCAAATGAACGAAGAAAAAAATTGATAATAGGAGTAAATTAGAAAGTTGCTTAAAATTGCATGCTCTATCTAAATCACGAAATAATTTTTTTTTGGGTTCAGTGCCCCTTTAAAGCATATGCCCTGTGCACCTGCAATCAAACCCTCAACACACTTTATGTTCCCAATCACCCAGTTGGCACAGTAACTATCTGAGCATGTGCAGTGTTTGCATGTAGGTGCATACGTATGTATGCTCCCTGCACAACAAAAGTTCTCACTGAAACAGGCACTAATTTCACTAATGTGTATTGCAAAACTGATTATATTCAAAACTCAAATGTACTTTTTAATTTTGAGTTTTGCGCCCCTTTAAAAAAAAACTTTAAATACTTTATACGAGTGAGAAACTGCAGTCAATAAAATGACAGATCGGTGAGTTCTTTTCTTTAGCTGCTACAGTAAAATAATTACACGTTAACTAGGAATGTGTTAACAGAAACGCAATCCCCACAGATGCTGCAAATATTTCTATTCACACATTGTGACAAAAGGGAATTATTAAATATCAATTTCACAAAAAGGCTTTCTTTTTCCAACGATAATAAAAATAATAATAATGATCAGAAAAAATGCTCAATTTCACTTCTTATTCCCCTACCTCAAATAAAGAAAAAGTGTAGCGTAACTTAAATGAAGCATAATTACTACAGCTAAGTTAGAACGGCCTACGGTTGGAGGATGTGGAATTACCGTACATCATCACACAATTCATATCGCCATCATTATTTATAATTAGGATAGCGGGTGTAAAAAACACATAAAGACGCCCGTGTAACACAGTAATTCTTGTGTATGTCTCCCATGAGGCCTATTTGATACTTCACATAGAAGAACTTGCGTGCTGTGAAAAAACAGACAAAGGCACCAACATTACAGGAGTCAAAAATGCGAATCAGCCACATGTAGCAAACGAGACGCAGGTAAAGGGCGGTGCTTAGTAGAGAATACAAAATCCTAGGCAGTGAAATTTTGCAAGTTAAACACACAAAAGTCCGATACGGAGCAGCAATAAAATACTGGGAGCTAGCTGAGCACATCTGGCGAGCCAATGACACGGTGCATGTGTGTGTAGCCACCAATCAGAAGCTAGCATGGTATACTCTTCAACAAAAGATCTCCCTAAATTAAACAGTTGGATAAAACACTGGGCTTCTCAGTACAGACAGTGGTTGGCACATTTATACCACAGATACCACTCGGCGGACAATGGGGCCAGATACTAACAAAAGGCAAATGTATTGACATTTTCATTAAAATAAATAAATGCTACCCACGTTGTTTTAGGTCTGACAAACCTCTGATATTCATGTTCTCAACATGTTTATTCTTAATTAGATACAAGATTAAAAAATTCAAATATTAATCTTGCAATGTTGATTGTTGTAGACAATATTAAACAACTACTACTTAAATAAAACGATATAGAATAAACCAGTATAAAAGAACATCTGAATTCGGAGGTTTGCCCACCTACTAATCATATACGCAAGGGACCAGGGCCTGGGGGGGATTGTATAGAAGCTTGAGAGACCCCATGACAATGTATTCTATAGAATACCTTCACATAACCATGGCTCCTCAATATTCTAGTTTGCTTTTTACAAATAGACTTGGCAAAATGTAACAGAAATAAGAAGCAATTAGACAGGCTCGACAAACCCAGGAGTCAGATAGTCGCAAGCTCCTAGAATTTTACCCTTGGCGTCTAACTTTTTGGGCCATTCTCTATAAATCTATACCAATGTCTGGCTCATAAAAGTATGTCTTCTGGCTCCTAAATGTAAATCAGATTTGTCACTCCTCGATAAGAGCATTCACACCTCTCTACAAGACATGGAGTCAATTCAAGTTGGACAGAACCAATGCTGAAATTACCCGGTGGATGAGGAAAGTGGTGAGTTCAAATGTCAGTATTTAAAGTGGCAATGTCCCTTTAAACATGAAACAGGTAACTTTCAGCACAATGAGACTCATTATTACCAAGTTGTTTACAAAGTGAAGAAAATCACACAGCAGTGAGCTGCACTGTACTGCACAGACCCCGGAATGTTTTAGGCGAGGCTGTATTAGGAACATGTACTGTACAGCGCAGTCAGCGGGGAGTTACGCATTCACTTTACAATTGTTTTAATGTACCAGTTAGTCAGTGAAATGGGTTTCTCAATACCCATTTAAGAATGAAACCCTGAAGTACAGATGGTGAATGCATTTTATCACAGACGAGGAAATCGCTGGGGAGCACAAGCCCCCATTTCAGAGGGCGTGGGGAGAGCATAGCGCTGGCACCAGGACACACGCAGCTTGCCAAGAGCAGACAGAAGGGGAATGAATTGTTTTTAGGTTTTGCAATGATTACTCACAGGCTCACTAGCTGTTCTTGGCGTCCACATGATAAATAAAAACACAACGGTTCACGGGGAAAAAAAAGTTTCAATACCACATTTTATAAAGTGAGGGCAAATAAACTCCTTTTCACAAATATCCCTAATCCTAGTGATCCAGCGCTGCAGAGCTGTGTGGCACTGTACACATAAATGACAATAAACCAGACGGTGCCAGAAAGATGCTCATTAAATGAACCAAACACACAAAACAATATGGCTGCTGATTGGGGGGGGGGGGAGCGATAGATGGCATGAGAGTGTGGATATAACTGGAGAAGTGGAAGGGTCCAGGAGAGTGAAGCGAAAGCTAGGAGTTGAGTGGGATTGAGGGGCGTTCACAAGAGAGAGAGAAGCAGACAGTGGGTAAAGAGTGGGTAGAGGGGGAAATGGAAAAGGGTAACAGAGTGTGATAAAAAAGGGTCACAAAAGAGTTGGAGGGTATGGCAAAGTGTGGGTAGCAGAAGGGAAGGTGAGAAAAACTGTGGGTATGAAGAGAGTGGGCCAGTGTAAGAGTGATAGCGAGTGAGGAGAGTGCAGTAGTGTAAGAGTGAGAGCCAGTGAGGAGAGTGCAGTAGTGTAAGAGTGACAGCGAGTAAGAAGAAGAATGCAGTAGTGTAAGAGTGACAGCGAGTAAGAAGAAGAATGCAGTAGTGTAAGAGTGACAGCGAGTAAGAAGAAGAATGCAGTAGTGTAAGAGTGACAGCGAGTAAGAAGAAGAATGCAGTAGTGTAAGAGTGACAGCCAGTGAGGAGAGTGCAGTAGTGTAAGAGTGACAGCGAGTAAGAAGAAGAATGCAGTAGTGTAAGAGTGACAGCGAGTGAGAGGAAGATAGTGCAGTAGTGTAAGAGTGACAGCCAGTGAGGAGAGTGCAGTAGTGTAAGAATGACAGCCAGTAAGAGGAAGAGTGCAGTAAAGTGATAGCGAGTGAGGAGCGTGCAGTAGTGTAAGAGTGACAGCAAGTGAGGAGAGTGCAGTAGTGTAAGAGTGACAGCGAGTGAGGAGCGTGCAGTAGTGTAAGAGTGACAGGGAGTGCGAAGGAGACTGCAGTAGTGTAAGAGTGACAGCCAGTGAGAGGAAGAGTGTAGTAGCGGAAGAGTGAAGTAGTGTAAGAGTGACAGCGAGTGAGAAGGAGAGTGTAGTAGTGTAAGAGTGACAGCCAGTGAGAGGAAGAGTGTAGTAGCGGAAGAGTGAAGTAGTGTAAGAGTGACAGCGAGTGAGAAGGAGAGTGTAGTAGTGTAAGAGTGACAGCCAGTGAGAGGAAGAGTGCAGTAGTGTAAGAGTGACAGCGAGTGAGGAGAGTGCAGTAGTGTAAGAGTGACAGCGAGTGAGGAAGAGAGTGCAGTAGCGTAAGAGTGACAGCCAGTGAGGGGGAGAGTGCAGTAGCATAAGAGTGACAGCCAGTGAGGGGAAGAGTGCAGTAGTGACAGCGAGTGAGAGGAAGAGTGTGCAGTAGTGTAAGAGTTGCAGAGAGTGTAGCTACACTACAGATCTTCTCAGACACATAGTCGGACCATATAAAACTACACACTACCTCTATTCGCACTGAATTGAATAATGAATAAGTGACCCCCCCCCCCCCCCCCATAACTAGTCATGCCAGAGGAATGTTTGCATTAAAACAAGTAGCCCATGACGGAGCCACAAGGCTGGAGATTAAGTGCGCAGCTTTTTAAATTAATTGACTTTAATTTTTGTTCATAGCAACATGTTTAGTTGGAATTTGGCTCGTTTCCCTCTTGGCTTAATTTGAGTCCCTGGACACTTTTTAAAACCTTAAAAACTTCATAACAAATTTAACAGCAAAATATTTCCAACTGTTGCTCTCTCGCTGCCAAAATATTAACTTTGCCCGTTTTTTCCTTCCCTCTTAGCTTAATTATTCTAATTTTTCAGAAAACAGTGGCCACTTTATCGTCTCTGACATAATTGCTACCAAGGCAACTAACCAACAGGTCGTTGTGCCCAAAAGGTTTAAGTGCAACTTTGAAGTTCGTAAGCATTACCTCACCCGCTTTAATTACGTAGAAACGAAGGAGAGAAAAACAGAATTTAATTACCAAAGTCATTTAAACAAAAGCTCACTGATTAAAAAAAGAGCGGATAAACCATTTCTACGTTTCACAGGACAAATACCAGCGACTGCTGGCTGTAGATAAAGCTTCTGATCCTTATATTAAATCAAACACTTATGGAGCTAAAAAATAATAATGAATCTCTATAAAGTCAAACCAGTTTTCATCACTCGGGTGTCACAGCAAAGTGAAGGGACACATGTGGTCCCATGGCAGAGTCGACTAACTGAACGAAGAATAATATTCAGAACTTACTAGGGTCCAAATTATAAAAGTCTTGGAATACATAACTGGTCTTGATTAGACAAAATCGCACTGGGAATAAGACCAATCCTGGCACTGCGAATGTCACACTTCGTGGCAAGGGCACAGGCTGGCCCAGCTCATGAAATAGAATAAGACTTGACCCTATGCCACTCAGCGGTGCACATAAGTGTGCATATACACAGAGCTGTGCACAATTCCTGCTCACATTTATTTAAACATTTTATTAACTTTTTTCATAAACAAAATGATAAAAAAAAAAATCATGCCCACCCCATATGCAACTGTTACTGCTATGTGCTGGATTCCGGTGTTTAGGGGCACTCCACTAACACACACACGTTGCACATTTGTATTTATGTAAAAACAAAAACAACTATCAGCTTTTGGAGAAAACAGACGTTGGTCCCTAGGTATGTCTCCCGAGAAAACATGAGCGTACGCACCTGATAATCTGACGGATTTATATGAAGCGACGGTCAGAAGAATAAATATGGGGTGAGACAAGCAGAGAGTCGCCCAGCTACAGAAAGACCCTCTGTACCAAGCAAGAACCTGAGTTTCAATAAGATTTCAGTGTTCTTGGGACAGTATGACCAGGCGTGCGCACAATATTGTACAACGGCATTGCCATACATGGCATTTGTTACAGTAAACTGGGTGCAAATACAAACATGTACCGTAAAGAAAGGAAGGAAAAAGCATAAGTAAGCCGTGTGGATACTGTTGTTATTACCGTGTCCTGACCGGTTCTCATCTGATTTACATCTAACATTTTAATTTTCCTATTTACCGGCGTCACTAGCTAGAAGTTATTACTTGTGCACTTTACACCAGGGCTCGACAAACCCAGGAGCCTGGGAGCCACTGGCTCCTAGAATTTTACCCCTGGCTCCTAACTTTTGGAGTTATTCTCCAGATATCTATATACAAATACCACTGGCTGGCTCCTAAAAGTGTGCCTGGCTCCTAAATATTCTTACTGTCTCCTAAATTTTAAACAGATTTGTTGACCCCTGCTTTACACTATGGTGTTTATTTTGTGTTCCTAGACCTTTTACAGGGTCATATAGGTAACTTGCAGCTGTAAATGCAAATATTGTGCAGATTGTAAGATAAAACATCTTCATTCAGCTTATGTCATGAGAGATGTCGACTAAGCAGCTTCTTTAAGACACAGGTTTGAGGCAATAAAAAAAAAAAAAAAAAAAAAAAAAAAGACTCCCATATGACCATAGCAAGGTCAACCGTACAGAACATTCTCCTGATTTTGAAGACTCACATAGGAGGCGTATTTTATTCCTTTGCTTGCTGTATAACCTGACATTTGGACTGGATCCCTACGGGGTAAACAGCTGTGCATTCACAATGAGCAGAATAGCACAAACACACGCACAGGGAAAGTGCGCTATAATCAGGAAGGCTGGGGACTAGATACAAATTACCCCAAGACAAAAGGAAAGGATGTTTGCCGCAAGACTGAACTGTAAAAAGTAAAAAAAGGAGATGGGAAAGAAAAAAAAAAATTCACATCAGCCAAAAGGCTAAAATAAAAAGGAATAAAACTGTGTAACCTAAAGAGGTTTGTGAAAAGGCTGAACCATAGAAAAACCATTAATTAAAAAAGACTTTTACAAGCTAATGGTTAGCTGGCTCCGCTGCTGGGTGAGGGGGGGGGGGAGAGATCTATTCCTTTATCACAACATGCAAACCTATAGAAGGTCAGGCGAGGTTGTGCAGTTGGATAAACGCAGAGGTTTGGGCTGAACGTTTGTGCAATGAAGCCAGGCTGACGATAATCTGCATGCAGGAATGGATCTACAAGGGGCAATTATTCCCAGCACTTGGTGGCCCAAGGAAGAAGATAATTGCAGAGTGTGGCCAAAACTCACAGTTGGACTTGCTTCCGCCTCTCTTACTTATCCTCCAGGAGAAGTCCACACTTCCCCTGCTTACTGCGTAAAGTACATGCTAGAGCAGAGACTGGAACCAACAAACGCCAGCTGTGGCACCTTACATGCCCAGTGCCCCTCATGCACAATGCGCTACTGGGATATTCTGCTTTTGTCGTTACTGTCAACTTACTACTAAAGTGGTGAAAGGTCAACGAAATATAGTACTGCAGGCAACACATGCAAAGTGGTTCTTAGAACTTAAATAAAAGCTCAGATTATATATATATATATATATATATATATATATATATGTGTGTGTGTGTGTGTGTGTGTGTGTGTGTGTGTGTGTGTGTGTGTGTGTGTGTGTGTGTATTGCCATTTTCGGCCGAAACGTTTCTGCGGCCGAAATTTCGGTGCATCCCTAGTGTGTGTGTGTATATGTATATACATATACACACACACTATATATATATATGGAGAAAGGCCATGGACTCCATGATCTGAGATTCACCCTAATTGATCATGTCCCCCCATTAAGGCGGGGGGGTGATAGGGATACACTTCTCCTACAAGTTGAGGCTAAATGGATCTTTCGTTTAAATACCCTGCAACCACATGGACTCAATACTATGTTTGACTGGCATTGTTTCTTGTAAATTAGATCCAGCCCTTATGGAGATCTGCCTTACTTACCATGAGAGTCCATGTTATCCTGACTTTTCTACCTGAGAGTCCACACTCTATTCAATGTTTTGTTGGTTACTAGTTTACCTCTTATTCCCTTCTTGCTGTTAACTTTCTATTCTGCCTCACTTGTGGTTTGTTGATT
>NC_069505.1:292077670-292092670 GCF_027579735.1 Bombina bombina | reverse complement strand
CCAGCACAGAAGTGCTCTGGTCTCTGGACTCCATTTACACCCTCATTTTAAAGCTGCTAATTGGATTCCAGCAAAAGGCAAGTGAAGCACCTTGTGTATACGGCTCAAACCCTTCAGGAATAGCCCAGGTCTGGTTGGCCTTTTAAACTCTTATTGGTGATAATAGGTCCCCTAGGAAGTTAGAAAGCAGCGTTTACTATGTTGTACGCACGGTTACACGGAGATCACACCAACACTTGCATGAGATACATTACTCTCACAGGAAAAGAAAAAGCCAGTAAGTGCCAGGAACTAAAGTAACGTCATTTAAATGGCAGAACATTTTGCCTGCATGAAAATGACTTCTCTAAAACCTACACGTACCTTGTGATACTGCAGCATTAGTAGCGGCACAGCTATAGTCAGCCTCACAGTGTGGGTACCTATAGAAATAGCAGAAAACAATACTGTGCTGGCTGCAATGCATGTTTATACATGAAAAGGAATAGCTTATGTTTAATCATTTGCAACCCTAGCCCTATTTATTTCATTTTTAATTTCAGTTCTTTTAACTGGGGAGGGGGGGGGGGGGGGGGAACTAGTTTTTTCCTGCATCCCACTGAGCCACCAGGCTAGTAAACAAACCATTTCAGACAAGATTTTAATTTAAGGTTTTCAGTTTGTTTGGTACAAAAATGCTCTTAGATATCTACTGCAAGTATTAAACCACCGCCACACATACCTGCACGACGGGAACAGGCGCCACACACACACACCTGCAAGACGGGAACAGGCGCCACACACACACACCTGCAAGACGGGAACAGGCGCCACACACACACACCTGCAAGACGGGAACAGGCGCCACACACACACACCTGCAAGACGGGAACAGGCGCCACACACACACACCTGCAAGACGGGAACAGGCGCCACACACACACACCTGCAAGACGGGAACAGGCGCCACACACACACACCTGCAAGACGGGAACAGGCGCCACACACACACACCTGCAAGACGGGAACAGGCGCCACACACACACACCTGCAAGACGGGAACAGGCGCCACACACACACACCTGCAAGACGGGAACAGGCGCCACACACACACACCTGCAAGACGGGAACAGGCGCCACACACACACACCTGCAAGACGGGAACAGGCGCCACACACACACCTGCACGACAGGAACAGGTGTCACACATTCACACTTTTGAGTGAGTTTATGAGATTGTGACATTTTAAAAAGCTGAACTAAGATAAACAAATTATTTAAAAAAAAAAAAAAAAAAGGAGGAGGATTGTGCGGGACTTTTTTAGCCGATAAACCCTAACACTACTACTCAGGTTGCTGCTAGTTACCAGCAAGTCAACACTCCGCTATTAGCAAAGCTGCTGTTCATTTGCTGGAAAAGGCTTCTCCATCTGCAATAAGCCAGCGACTGCAGTTGCCTCAATTACGCAGGAACAGCACAGTCGTCCTAAATCCCTCGTCTGCCAGAGCCCAGGGGAGCTGCAGAGCTGACAGCCATAGGATATTAAATCCTAAAAAGGTGTCATAACGACAGCGCAATACACAGATCCCAGATTAGCAACTTGATTGTAGTAACATCTTGTCTAAAAAATGCAATATAGCCCAGCCTGTCACACATCTCTTGTGCTACATACTTATCGGCAGAAATACTTATTAACTTTGCATTTATAGCTCCAGCAAGTGTCACTCGTGTTCATTAACAGACCCTCTCATCGCGGTGTTCTGAGATGTGGCACCTAACAGCCCGTTGCCATTCTGCACAGGAACGCCGCAGTCTTCCTGTTTCCCTAACAACCAGGTCTCACTAGGCCAGTGTGTCCATCAGATGCACAGATCTCGGTGAGGTGTTGTGCTAAATGTCAGCACTGTGAGAGGCTTAGGGGCGCACCCAGCTTGGCATGTTACCGGCACATAAGCACCACTCTGATTCGATCTTATTACATCAGTTTCATGAATGTAACTTTGTGCCTGAACAGTTGTTTGTCTCCAAAATACGTTATTATGTTTCAGTATTATTTTCAATACAATGGAAATGAAAATATTTGATGGAAGACTAGGATATTGGCGGTGAATAGATAGTGTCACTTATGTACAATGCACATACAAGGTAGACTATGCCCAGCTCTCACTTGTAGAATACTAATCTGGGTACACTGTACAGCTGTGAAGTACACTGTAAAGTACTTAGGACAAATGCTCTTTGCTACAGAACAACTTGTTCAGTTTATTGTGACTCACTCATGGTTGCCAACATCTGACCAATCACACTAGGCATAGCCAGCCAGTCCCCTCACGGCACAGGGAGAGCCAGCCAGTACCCCCCCACGGCACAGGGCGAGCCAGCCAACCCCCCCACCCCACAGGGTTAGCCAGCCAGTCAACACCCCCCCCCCCCCCCACGGCACAGGGTGAGTCAGAAAGTCCCCCCCCACATGGCACAGGGCGAGTCAGCCAGTCCCCCCCCCCACAACAGCACAGTGCGAGCCAGCCCCTCCCCCACACGGCACAGTGCGAACCAGCCCCCCCCCCCCATGGCACAGGGCAAGCCAGCAAGCCCCCCCCCCCCCAGGGCACAGGGTGAGCCAGTCAGGTCCCCTCCCCCCCACGGCACAGGGCGAGCCAGCCAGGTCCCACCTCCCACGGCACAGGGCGAGCCAGCCAGGTCCCACCTCCCACGGCACAGGGCGAGCCAGCCAGGTCCCCCCCACGGCACAGGGCGAGCCAGCTAGCCCCCCCCCCCCCAACGGCACAGGGCGAGCCAGCCAGGTCCCCCCACGGCACAGGGCGAGCCAGCCAGGTCCCCCCACACGGCACAGGGCAGGGCGAGCCAGACGGTCCCCTCACAGCACAGGGAGAGCCAGCCTGCCCCCTCACAGCACAGGGAGAGCCAGCCTGCCCCCTCACAGCACAGGGAGAGCCAGCCTGCCCCCTCACAGCACAGGGAGAGCCAGCCTGCCCCCTCACAGCACAGGGAGAGCCAGCCTGTCCCCCCACAGCACAGGGAGAGCCAGCCTGTCCCCCCACAGCACAGAGAGGGCCAGCCTGTCCCCCACAGCACAGAGAGGGCCAGCCTGTCCCCACACAGCACAGAGAGAGCCAGCCTGTACCCCCACAGCACAGAGAGAGCCAGCCTGTACCCCCACAGCACAGGGAGAGCCAGCCTGTCCCCCCACAGCACAGAGAGCCAGCCTGTCCCCCCACAGCACAGAGAGCCAGCCTGTCCCCTTGGCAGAATGCAGCTACGATGATCGGCTGCAGTTACAAGGACCACATAATAGATAACAGAAATCAGAGTTGGATTCACACAGATTCTGTGTTCATCACCAGCCCTGCACAGATAAGGCACCAGGTACCAATTGTCTGTGGTTGCCATAGAAACAGTACAGGTCAGGGCACCAGGGAATTCTCTCTAAACCAAGGATTTCATTTTATCTGAGTTTGGAGAACAAACATATTTCGCTGGGACAATAATACTATAAACAAATTCCTTATGGGTCTTTAGAATTTGATAAAGCAGCAGATCAAACTGGAAAGTAAACAATAAATCCAAATAAATGCCAAGTAATTACTGCTGCTGCAAAAGGAGGGCACACAAACAGAATAGCCCCACATAATACAATAATTCACTTAAAGGGACGTTATCTTTTTCTCTGCTGCAGCAAAATATTATGGATTTCAGAGAAATGCTGCTCTGCTGGGGGGCACATTTGTATTTTAATGCCTCTGTCCAGTAACACAACTGCAGGAGTGATACTCATCAGCCAATGGGAAAAACATGCATTTCCTGTTATGTTTAAATAGTGTTAATGTCCCTTTAAGATCCACTATTTTAACTTTTCAATTGACTTCTATCAATTTGACTTTGTTCTCTTGGAATCCTTTGTTGAAAAACATACCTAGGTAGGCTCAGGAGAAGCAATGCACTGCTGGGAGCTGAACTACACACATCCCTCTTGTCATTTGCTCACCAGATGTATCCAGCTAGCTCCCAGTAGTGCATGACCTTTGTAAGGTTTAAACACACATGCAAGCAATTGTGCATTAATAAAAATGCAACCATTCTTTGGGACCTTTACGTCCATTTAAAGGAAGGTTACACTATCAAATCATATTTTCAAAACTTTCCTTTTAATAAAGGTTTAGAAAAAATGTAGGATCTGAAGTCTAATAACCATACTTGTTATTATGCAGTTTGCAGCTGCACACTCAGCCTGATAGATTGCGAGTTGGTCAGCATATCAGGAGCTGAGGAGAGGTGGTGCTGTAAGGGTGTCAAGGTGCCAGGTTATACCGGAGCACAGTGGTCTTTGTACATTGTGAGAGGAACACACACCAGATGCCAATAGCTAAAACTCACAACTCACTCAAAAACTACAAGAGAAGCCGCACTGGGCATTTAATAAGCAAGTAACAGACACAGTATAGTCATTGTTAGTTTTGTAAAGCACTTCTGGCATCTTGGGGGCAATAGAATATTGTTCACGTGCTGCAACAAACGTTCACCTGCACTAACAGAGAGTTAAACATTAACCCCACGACACCAGCTGGAGTAATGCCAGGTTTTCCCCCCCTTTTCTTTACCAGCCCCCTGTATCCGATAGGTTTGTATAGGTCTTATGTCCGCAGGAGGAGGAGCTGGGGATACAGCATGTTTGTATCTCAGTGTAGGACAGTGGCAAAAAACACAGAATTCCAAAAATATGACAGGGACATGGTCAGACGAGAGTAAGGGGACAAAAAAAACTGTCATATCAACCTATTAGCCCCTCTTCTAATACTTATTTCTGCTACTGCTAAAGAGAGGATTAAACATTTTTGGACTGTGCCCATAACCTGCTGTAAATTAAAGTGAATTTACAGCGACTTCATTCCAGCCCTAGAACAGACTATGGGCTCATGCTCCCTCCCATGTAGGTCCACCCAGGTTAACCCTGCGGCTGCCAAAGTCCCCTGAACATTAGACAGTCATCACTGCATGCTGAAGCTCCCTCGATGAGCGAATCATCCCCAACCGGCCACACCTGCCAGCACAACTGCTACCGATGCCAACAGGTGCCGCACACAACCAGAGCCGAGCATACAGACATTTGGCAAATTGCACAATTGCTCCTTGTAGCTCCCACATGATTCTCCTGCGTAATGTGCTCTGCTCTTGTCCTGCACAACCAGACCACTGTTGTCCTGGAATCTGCTTCCTGTTCTGCACCTGTTCACTGCTCTTCACGTTGTTGGCACCGGCTTTCCAGCAAATGCCCTCTGAATAATCTGCATGTTTGTTTTATTCTCATAAACTCACCCAAAAGGTACAAAATGACAACATGCCGGGTAAACTGGTGTGATGCGAGAAAACAATCTAGAAGAGCCTGTGCCCCCCCCCCCCCCCCCTTAAAGAATATAGTTTTAGGGACTTTACATAAATGTTTACAGGGAATGTGATTTTAAAGGGACAGTCTAGCCTAAAATAAACTTTCATGATTCAGATAGGGCATGTCATTTTAAACAACTTTCCAATTTACTTTTATCACCAATTTTGCTTTGTTCTCTTGTTATTCTTAGTTGAAAGCTAAACCTAAGAGGTTCATATGCTAATTTCTTAGACCTTGAAGACAGCTTCTTATCTCAAAACATTTTAACAGTTTTTCACCCCTAGAGGGTGTTAGTTCATGTGTGTCATAACAATAACACTGTGCTCACGCATGTGGAGTTACCCGAGAGTCAGCACTGATTGGCTAAAATGCAAGTCTGTCAAAAGAACTGAAATAAAGGGACAGTTTGCAGAGGCTTAGATACAAGGTAATCAAAGAGGGTAAAAAATGTATTCATATAACTGTGTTGGGTATGAAAACTTAGAGAACGGGTAATAAAGGGATTATCTTTTAAAACAAATACAAATTCTGGTGTAGACTGTCCCTTTAAACAACTTTCTAATTTACTTTTATTATCATTTTATCTTCGTTCTCTTGGTATCTTGTTGAAAAACAGAATTTATGTTTACCTGATAAATTACTTTCTCCAACGGTGTGTCCGGTCCACGGCGTCATCCTTACTTGTGGGATATTCTCTTCCCCAACAGGAAATGGCAAAGAGCCCAGCAAAGCTGGTCACATGATCCCTCCTAGGCTCCGCCTACCCCAGTCATTCGACCGACGTAAAGGAGGAATATTTGCATAGGAGAAACCATATGTTACCGTGGTGACTGTAGTTAAAGAAAATAAATTATCAGACCTGATTAAAAAAACCAGGGCGGGCCGTGGACCGGACACACCGTTGGAGAAAGTAATTTATCAGGTAAACATAAATTCTGTTTTCTCCAACATAGGTGTGTCCGGTCCACGGCGTCATCCTTACTTGTGGGAACCAATACCAAAGCTTTAGGACACGGATGAAGGGAGGGAGCAAATCAGGTCACCTAAATGGAAGGCACCACGGCTTGCAAAACCTTTCTCCCAAAAATAGCCTCAGAAGAAGCAAAAGTATCAAATTTGTAAAATTTAGAAAAAGTGTGCAGTGAAGACCAAGTCGCTGCCTTACATATCTGATCAACAGAAGCCTCGTTCTTGAAGGCCCATGTGGAAGCCACAGCCCTAGTGGAGTGAGCTGTGATTCTTTCAGGAGGCTGCCGTCCGGCAGTCTCATAAGCCAATCGGATAATGCTTTTAATCCAGAAGGAGAGAGAGGTAGAAGTTGCTTTTTGACCTCTCCGTTTACCAGAATAAACAACAAACAAAGCCAAAGTTTGTCTGAAAACCTTAGTAGCTGCTAAGTAAAATTTGAGAGCACGAACTACATCCAAGTTGTGCAACAAACGTTCCTTCTTTGAAACTGGATTAGGACACAAAGAAGGCACAACTATCTCCTGGTTAATGTCTTTGTTAGAAACAACTTTTGGAAGAAAACCAGGTTTAGTACGCAAAACCACCTTATCTGCATGGAACACCAGATAAGGAGAAGAACACTGCAGAGCAGATAATTCTGAAACTCTTCTAGCAGAAGAAATTGCAACCAAAAACAAAACTTTCCAAGATAATAACTTAATATCAACGGAATGTAAGGGTTCAAACGGAACCCCCTGAAGAACTGAAAGAACTAGGTTGAGACTCCAAGGAGGAGTCAAAATTTTGTAAACAGGCTTGATTCTAACCAGAGCCTGAACAAAGGCTAGAACATCTGGCACAGCTGCCAGCTTTTTGTGAAGTAACACAGACAAGGCAGAAATCTGTCCCATCAAGGAACTTGCAGATAATCCTTTTTCCAATCCTTCTCGAAGGAAGGATAGACTCTTAGGAATCTTAACCTTGTCCCAAGGGAATCCTGCAGATTCACACCAACAGATATACCAAATTATGTGGTAATTTTCTGGTTACAGGCTTTCAGGCCTGAACAAGAGTATTAATAACAGAATCTGAGAACCCTCGCTTTGATAAGATCAAGCGTTCAATCTCCAAGCAGTCAGCTGGAGTGGGTCGAACGGACCTAGAACAAGAAGGTCTCGTCTCAAAGGTAGCTTCCATGGTGGAGCCGATGACATATTCACCAGATCTGTATACCAAGTCCTGCGTGGCCACGCAGGAGCTATCAAAATCACCGACGCCCTCTCCTGATTGATCCTGGCTACCAGCCTGGGGATGAGGGGAAACGGCGGGAACACATAAGCTAGTTTGAAGGTCCAAGGTGCTACTAGTGCATCCACTAGAGCCGCCTTGGGATCCCTGGATCTGTACCCGTAGTAAGGAACTCTGAAGTTCTGACGAGAGGCCATCAGATCCATGTCTGGAATGCCCCACGGTTGAGTGACTTGGGCAAAGATTTCCGGATGGAGTTCCCACTCCCCCGGATGCAATGTCTGACGACTCAGAAAATCCGCTTCCCAATTTTCCACTCCTGGGATGTGGATAGCAGACAGGTGGCAGGAGTGAGACTCCGCCCATAGAATGATTTTGGTCACTTCTTCCATCGCTAGGGAACTCCTTGTTCCCCCCTGATGGTTGATGTATGAACTTGGCCCTCGCTAGCTGAGGCCAAGCTTTGAGAGCATTGAATATCGCTCTCAGTTCCAGAATATTTATCGGTAGAAGAGATTCTACCCGAGACCAAAGACCCTGAGCTTTCAGGGATCCCCAGACCGCGCCCCAGCCCATCAGACTGGCGTCGGTCGTGACAATGACCCACTCTGGTCTGCGGAAGGTCATCCCTTGTGACAGGTTGTCCAGGGACAGCCACCAACGGAATGAGTCTCTGGTCCTCTGATTTACTTGTATCTTCGGAGACAAGTCTGAATAGTCCCCATTCCACTGACTGAGCAGGAACAGTTGTAATGGTCTTAGATGAATGCGCACAAAAGGAACTATGTCCATTGCCGCTACCATCAAACCTATCACTTCCATGCACTGCGCTATGGAAGGAAGAGGAACGGAATGAAGTATCCGACAAGAGTCTAGAAGTTTTGTTTTTCTGGCTTCTGTCAGAAAAATCCTCATTTCTAAGGAGTCTATTATAGTTCCCAAGAAGGGAACCCTCGTTGACGGAGATAGAGAACTCTTTTCCACGTTCACTTTCCATCCGTGAGATCTGAGAAAGGCCAGGACAATGTCCGTGTGAGCCTTTACTTGAGGAAGGGACGACGCTCGAATCAGAATGTCGTCCAAGTAAGGTACTACAGCAATGCCCCTTGGTCTTAGCACCGCCAGAAGGGACCCTAGTACCTATGAGAAAATCCTAGGAGCAGTGGCTAATCCGAAAGAAAACGCCACGAACTGGAAATGCTTGTCCAGGAATTCAAACCTTAGGAACCGATGATGTTCCTTGTGGATAGGAATATGTAGATACGCATCCTTGAAATCCACCTTGGTCATGAATTGACCTTCCTGGATGGAAGGAAGAAGTGTTCGAATGGTTTCCATCTTGAACGATGGAACCTTGAGAAACTTGTTCAAGATCTTGAGATCTAAGATTGGTCTGAACGTTCCCTCTTTTTTGGGAACTATGAACAGATTGGAGTAGAACCCCATCCCTTGTTCTCCTAATGGAACAGGATGAATCACTCCCATTTTTAGCAGGTCTTCTACCCAATGTAAGAATGCCTGTCTTCTTATGTGGTCTGAAGACAACTGAGACCTGTGGAACCTCCCCCTTGGAGGAAGCCCCTTGAACTCCAGAGAATAACCTTGGGAGACTATTTCTAGCGCCCAAGGGTCCAGAACATCTCTTGCCCCAGCCTGAGCGAAGAGAGAGAGTCTGCCCCCCACCAGATCCGGTCCCGGATCGGGGGCCCGCATTTCATGCTGTCTTGGTAGCAGTGGCAGGGTTCCTGGCCTGCTTTCCTTTGTTCCAGCCTTGCATAGGTCTCCAGGCTGGATTGGCTTGAGAAGTATTACCTTCCTGCTTAGAGGACGTAGCCCTTGGGGCTGATCCGTTTCTGCGAAAGGGACGAAACTTAGGTTTATTTTTGGTCTTGAAAAGACCTATCCTGAGGAAGGGCGTGGCCCTTGCCCCCAGTGATATCAGAGATAATCTCTTTCAAGTCAGGGCCAAAGAGTGTTTTCCCCTTGAAAGGAATGTCAAGCAATTTGTTCTTGGAAGACGCATCCGCTGCCCAAGATTTTAACCAAAGCGCTCTGCGCCACAATAGCAAACCCAGAATTTTTTCGCCGCTAACCTAGCCAATTGCAAGGTGGCGTCTAGGGTGAAAGAATTAGCCAATTTAAGAGCACGAATTCTGTCCATAATCTCCTCATAAGAAGAAGAATTACTAATAATCGCCTTTCCTAGCTCAAACTAGAAACACGCGGCTGCAGTGACAGGGACAATGCATGCAATTGGTTGTAGAAGGGAACCTTGCTGAACAAACATCTTTAGCAGACCTTCTAATTTTTTATCCATAGGATCTTGGAAAGCACAACTATCTTCTATGGGTATAGTGGCGCGCTTGTGTAGAGTAGAAACCGCCCCCTCGACCTTGGGGACTGTCTGCCATCAGTCCTTTCTGGTGTCGACTATAGGAAAACAATTTTATAAATATGGGGGGAGGTACTAAAGGTATACCGGGCCTGTCCCATTCTGTACTAACAATGTACGCCACCCCGCTTGGATATAGGAAAAGCTTCGGGGGGCCCCGGGGCCTCTAAGAACTTTTCCATTTTACATAGTGGTTCTGGAATGACCAGATAATCACAATCATCCAAATTGGATAACACCTCCTTAAGCAGAGCGCGGAGATGTTCCAACTTAAATTTAAAAGTAATCACATCAGGTTCAGCTTGTTGAGAAATGTTTCCTGAATCTGAAATTTCTCCCTCAGACAAAACCTCCCTGGCCCCCTCAGACTGGTGTAGGGGCCCTTCAGAAACCATATCATCAGCGTTCTCATGCTCTACAGAATTTTCTAAAACAGAGCAGTCGCGCTTTCACTGATAAGTGGGCATATTGGCTAAAATGTTTTTGATAGAATTATCCATTACAGCCGTTAAATGTTGCATAGTAAGGAGTATTGGCGCACTAGATGTACTAGGGGCCTCCTGTATGGGCAAGACTGGTGTAGACGAAGGAGGGGATGATGCAGTACCATGCTTACTCCCCTCACTTGAGGAATCATCTTGGGCATCATTTTTACTAAATTTTTTTATGACATAAAATACATATAGTTAAATGAGAAGGAACCTTGGTTTCCCCACAGTCAGAACACAATCTATCTGGTAGTTCAGACATGTTAAACAGGCATAAACTTGATAACAAAGCACAAAAAACGTTTTAAAATAAAACCGTTACTGTCACTTTAAATTTTAAACTAAACACACTTTATTACTGCAATTGCGAAAAAGTATGAAGGAATTGTTCAAAATTCACCAAAATTTCACCACAGTGTCTTAAAGCCTTAAAAGTATTGCACATCAAATTTGGAAGCTTTAACCCTTAAAATAACGGAACCGGAGCCGTTTTTATATTTAACCCCTTTACAGTCCCTGGAATCTGCTTTGCTGAGACCCAACCAAGCCCAAAGGGGAATACGATACCAAATGATGCCTTCAGAAAGACCTTTCTATGTATCAGAGCTCCACACACATGCAGCTGCATGCCATGCTGTCCTCAAAAACAAGTGCGCCATACCGGCGCGAAAATGAGACTCTGCCTATGCTTTGGGAAAGCCCCTAAAGAATAAGGTGTCTAAAACAGTGCCTGCCGATATTATTATATCAAAATACCCAGATAAAATGATTCCTCAAGGCTAAATATGTGTTAATAATCAATCGATTTAGCCCAGAAAAAGTCTACAGTTTAAATAAGCCCTTGTGAAGCCCTTATTTACAATCGTAATAAACATGGCTTACCGGATCCCATAGGGAAAATGACAGCTTCCAGCATTACATCGTCTTGTTAGAATGTGTCATACCTCAAGCAGCAAGGGACTGCAAACTGTTCCCCCAACTGAAGTTAATTGCTCTCAACAGTCCTGTGTGGAACAGCCATGGATTTTAGTTACGGTTGCTAAAATCATTTTCCTCATACAAACAGAATTCTTCATCTCTTTTCTGTTTCTGAGTAAATAGTACGTACCAGCACTATTTGAAAATAACAAACTCTTGATTGAATAATGAAAAACTACAGTTAAACACTAAAAAACTCTAAGCCATCTCCGTGGAGATGTTGCCTGTACAACGGCAAAGAGAATGACTGGGGTAGGCGGAGCCTAGGAGGGATCATGTGACCAGCTTTGCTGGGCTCTTTGCCATTTCCTGTTGGGGAAGAGAATATCCCACAAGTAAGGATGACGCCGTGGACCGGACACACCTATGTTGGAGAAAGCAGGGCTGTAAGCTCAGGAGTGTGTTATGTATATGTACATATTTACACACAGACACTCTCATATTTATTTTAACACATTTAGGAAATGGTACTAGGTCCGTATATGTAAAAATAGCACACTAGCAAAGGCAACCTGACAGCCTAGTTCCTAAACATACCACATGACCGTAACCTTGTATATGCCAAGGGGAAAAGTAATACTGGTGTACCCAGACCACATGATGAAGTATACACAACCTTAATGCTTTAAATATAAGGGCAATATTCCCCAATGGGCTAATTTATCACCACTCCATTCGATAGCCAGATCGTAGCTTATTCCTTTCCCATAAGTCCTTATGTCCCAGCCCCATTAATTCCCCCTGGTACTTAACCCATAGTTGTGCTGCTGCTTCCTGGTGCTTGCTGCAATCCTGGGTGCTGCTGCCCTGCACTGGGCCGGGGAGTGGGTGCTGTTAACCACTGTTACTATGGGGTAAGTTCTGGCTCATGTACAAAACACTTTACTTGTTCCTTTCCAAAGATGAGCCATAGGAACCACAGAAATAGTGTACAGTGCAGAAGAGAGAGAACTTAATGGTGCTATGCAGTCACACTGCCAATAAGAACCCCCAATGCTGCCTGATGAAAAAGGAGAATGGGAGACCCGAGAGCGCTAAACCTTTACACTGCTTGTAGTTGAGGCTTTACCACTTTTTGTCCAGCAGCGCTACTGAGTTGCGCTTCTGACTCGGCTTAGCTCGCTCCACATTAATCTTTTTATTCAGAATGTGTAGTTATTTATGCCGAGTCAGAAAGGACAACTCAGTATCATGACTGGACAAAAAGTGGTAAAGAGTCTGTACCGATGATGTGAAGCTGATCTGCTGGCGGGGACACTGGCTGCATGTAGCAGGGCCTGCAGCTAGGGTGAGCTTGGAGCCCACAGCCCCCCGGGTACTTACCGCCATGGTTGTTGTCCTGCTCCTAGGTGCTACCAGTGCTGCTGCCCTGGCCAGGGGAGATATGTTCCCGCCGGTTCTATGCCGTTGTGCCATGAACCAATGAATGATGAGCTGAATATGGGAGCAACTCAGTAGCGTGCGCACGGCTGATCAAAAAAAAATTTAAAATCAGAACCAGTCGGCGTGAAGCTGATCTGCTGGCGGGAACGCTGTGACATGTGTGAATGTCGCAGGGATGAGCTTGAAAGCGTGCACTTAACATGTTACTGTCCCCACTTCCCTCTCTTATTCACAGGACATTGCACATGATAACAAATCATTCTGCCAATTTATGAACTGCAGCATAACTAAAATGATGATGAGCCTAACAGTCTGCCGCGGCACACCTGAGGATCTCTCACGGCACACTGGTTGAAAATCACTGATATAGAGCACTGTATGACAGCATTTTTACAAGTGTGTTAATCATTTGCACGAACACTAGAGGGCAGCACCATTTCCTGCCATGTAGTACTCCGGAT
This sequence comes from Bombina bombina, assembly GCF_027579735.1. Classification (NCBI taxonomy): domain Eukaryota; kingdom Metazoa; phylum Chordata; class Amphibia; order Anura; family Bombinatoridae; genus Bombina; species Bombina bombina. Next base: position 292,079,388 of record NC_069505.1, on the reverse strand, counting down.
GCTACCTAAGTGTCTAACACAGAATATCATGGGAATGAAGCAAATTTAATATTAGAAGTAAATTGTAAACTTTTTTTAAAATGATGCTCTGTCTAAATCATAAAATATTTTTGGGCTTCATATCCCTTTAAGAACATTTTATTTTCCCAGTAATTTTCTTTTAAAAACTGTGCTGGGTGAGGCTGGAGTGCACACTGCATACATAAGTATGCTGCATCTTGCCTGACCTTGCATTATGCTACACAGGGTTTGCCTATAGCAGTGCATAAGCCTATTTACATCTGACTAGACACAGCAAACAAGACCAGACTAACATGCCCAAGGGGGGTTTAAGTGGTGAACCTCTGTATCTCAGCGACACCAGGAGCACTCTGGGCATGCACAATGGACAAGCACGCATGACTATAAAACTGACAGCAGCTCAAGGTGTAAAGCTTTCTCAAGTAGTGATAGTGTAAAAATAATGTGTGCGTCACCTACCTAGTACATTACAAAAACACTTCTAACAGTACTTTAAAGGCACAGATTCCTCTAAGGGATCCCTTCAGTTGCAGATGCATTACTATGAATAGATAAAAAGTTAGTTCTGCTTGAGATGCTAGTGCGCTGGCTGAAAAGTAATGGGTTAATAGATCAGGAAAGAACTATCGATCACTCTATGAGAAGCCTATATGACTCTTAACCAATACAGGTTATTGATGCCAACTCGTTTCATGTACCGCGTGTATCAATATGCAAACTGTGTCTTCCAATGTTGGTGACAAGCCTCCCAGCTCCTAGAATATTGTCATCTCACAGACAAATGTTTATGGATAAAATTGATCAGCTGTAAAGAAAGCATACTGCGTATCAGGAGCATCTCATTACTCACATCATGTGTAGCAGAAGGGTGGAGTGGGCAACCCCAGTGCCCATGTAGGTTCTAACCAGGCTCAGAGGAACCAGGGTGCTATCTGATACATAGTATCCTCTGATAACAAACCGGGGGTCCCCTGGTAACAGAGCTGATAAAGAGCACACTCCCCTTCTTGCGTACGAGAAACGCGCTATTGCTTATCCAGTCCTGGGACCGAAGCCCTCCAGGCACAGCTCACACACTATAGATCATTAGGCTGGAAACATAGCTCTTCTCAATCAATACAATTAATCTCCCAGGTATAGGAGGAATCCAGCTACAGAACTCAGTAACTCCTTCACCGCCAGGGATGCACCATAGAATAGATCAAACACCAGCAACCCCAGAGCTCACTGCAGAATGATCTGTGCACAGTAAATATTAGTTATTGGGCCAACCAGCCTGAAACAAAACCACTCGCTTAAAAGAAATCACTAATGCACAATATTCATTTTGCAAATATATCCGTGTTCAGGAATGCATTACTTATTTGACAAGTTTAATATGGAACAAAACAGTATTTATGTACTTTATAATGTGAGAATTAAGTCCAGATATTCTGCAATGTGATGGTTAAGAAAGGGAATTAATATTTCGGCAAATATGCCACGTCTATCAAATGACGAGAAGAAAATGCACAGAATGGTGGTTTATCAGAAGTGGCACTGAAAATACAGATAGCCAGTTGATTTTCATTTCTAAAGTTCTGGGCAATGGGCAAATCAGAGCCTAATGGATTTATAATAGGACTATGTATTGAACTGGAGATAAAGTCATATTTGCTTAGCTAAAGAGAACCTGCTGTAAATCAGTGAATACCAGC
>NC_069505.1:292025170-292070170 GCF_027579735.1 Bombina bombina | reverse complement strand
TTTTTCAACAAATGATAACAAGAGAACGAAACACATTTGAAAATAGAAGCAAATTTAAATGGGTCTTAAAATGACATGCTCTATCTGAATAATGCAAGTAATTTTGACTGTCCAGTCCTTTTAACCTTTATTTTAAAATTGTAAAAAAAATAAAAAAAAGTGGAGGGGTAAGATAATTAAAATTAAATAAAACAAACAGAAGCTCTCACATTAAAGCTGGAATTATATAGATAGCTTTCACTGGGCACTGGGACGGATAAAGGCATGAGACGCACTTATATCTTATGCAGGAAGGGACACGTTTATCTGAAGCTTAGGGCCAGCTGCATATCATCATCTCAGGAATGGTTTATGTAAAAGCATCTATAAAGTTAGGAGACAGAGTAGAATTTAGTAGTCATGGTACCCTAACTCCTGGGATGAGTCTAATTAGAGAACAAGGATTCATTATCTGTTGGCACCATATGCCGCCTGGTTATAGTCCTCTGCCAGGGTTCGACACACTCGCGACACGTACAACGATTAACAGAAAGTAACCAGATCCTTATTACACAAGCTGCAGAACATACAACTGGCATTTATATAACAAAATCACTGGTTCATTAGGAACTGTAAATATTCATATACTCTAGATAAAGACGGAATGTTATATTAGCGCAAGTTTAAAGCAGTTACTTAAAGACACAGTAAAGTCATAATTAGACATTTGTGATTCAGACAGAGCATACAATTTTAAACAACTTTCCAATTTACTTCTATTATTTAATTTGCTGCCTTCTCTTGTTATCCTTTCCGGAAAGGTTTATCTAGGTAAGCTCAGGAGCAGCACACAACCTAGGCTCTAGCTGCTGATTGGTGGCCGTGTATGTATGTGTGTATATATAGTGTGACGGTCACTGGCTCACCCATGTGTTCAGTTAGAAACCAGCAGTGCATTGCTGCTCCTTCAACAAATGATACCAAGAGAATGAAGCACATTTGACAATAGAAGTAAACTGGAAAGTTGTTTAAAATTGTCTGTCCTACCTAAATCATGAAAGAAAATGTTTGGGCTTCATGTCCCTTTAACGTTAAAGATCTGTGGACTTGCAATTCCTTTACCTCAGATTTAGCGTCAGTGATTAATGCAGCTTTAAATAAAATAAATGAACCCCATATTGTACAATTGCAAACTTATTAAATGGTATTAATTGGTGGCTTACATTAAAATTTTAGAATGTCTGAAATATTAAACTGTAGTTGTAAAACCTGCAATGTGATCCTCGTAAAATGTGCAGCTGCAGGTTTACCAATATTCCCATCTGTCTTTTTTGCTGAAAGCCAATATCCCCTTTAGCATCCAATAAGAACAAAAACACAACAGCTCTGGTACGTCTCAGTGTGAGGACCGGAGTGACAAGCGATGCCCCTCACTGTGCCCACAATGAGTACAGAGGCAAGCTGGGCGCCCGACAGGAAGGCAGCCTTGTACCTCCATATAAACCCCATGCAGGGCAGGTATGTGATAACCGGAAGCATCCACCAATTCCTGACGGAAGGTAACCCACTCACACAGGAATGTTGTCAGTATACTCACAGCTATCTACTGACATGTTACTTCTTGTACAGAACAATGCCAGGGTCACATGCCTATGTCAGGGAGGGGGGGGCAGATGCCTAAAGTCAGAGAGGGAAGGGGGCTCAGGCAGGCAGCTGTGACAATGCAGTTATTTAAGAGTTTAAGTGCACAATTTAATTAAGAAAATAAACAGGACATACAGGTTTATGTACAACTGATTTCTAGGGACAGATTCCTCATAAGCTCGATTGGTTGATAGGGAAAACCTCCATGAAACTATTTATTCAGAGCAGAATCATCCATCTTTCAAAACAACATTATCAAAATCCTCTAGAAGCCAACAAAGAAACATTCATAGGGTCTGACACATGATACCCATAGCGAGGTTTTATACAGGCAATCTTATCATATGCTCCACCCCAGGGGCTTTATTAACTGAATAATCTTTTGTTCTCCCTCTAAATAATTACATCAAAATATAGTCACTAAAAACCGGTAACACAAACTAATAGTGTACAATGCACAGTATGCTGGTCATGTATCTTATCAAAGGCACATAAAATGCTTTTTATATTTTATGTATCAGCCATTTGTAGTGCTACATGCAACAGATCTGTGTACAACACACAATACACACGTAGTAAAAACTTAAAAGGAATCATTGGATTTTACCTTTTATGTTTATTTCCTGTCACAGCTCTACAAGGGGGCTGTGGTCACTACAGGAAGACAAAGGAGCAACTTTCCCTTTGAAGTGGTTGCTAGGAGACACCTGCACTAGCGCCAGTCAGTTTCTTGCCCATGCTCAGCAGAGGGCTTTTGCTGTGGCAATTCTCATTTTGCAAGCGATCAAGTTGTTTGCTCTTTTTAATGTAATCTATTTCTTATATCCCTTTAACTTTTGTTTTGGGTTGAGAAGTAAATTTAATCTAATTTGATGTGGCGAATTATGTACAGATATAAAGAAGCTGTGTAGCATGTTGCAGGGTTAATATACTTCCTAACATTGGTGGCTAGGTATCCAGGACTCAGAAAGTTAAAGGAACATGAAACAATTTTTTTCCTTTCATGATTCAGTTTAACACAACTTTTCAATTTACTTCTATTGCCTAATTTGTTTTGTTCTCTTGGCATCCTTTGTTGAAAAGCATGCCTAGGTAGACTCAGGAGCTGCAAATTGGTAGTTGCGCATATATGCCTCGTTATTGGATCAACTGTGTTCAGGTAACTCCCAGTAGTGCATTGCTGCTTTGTCAAAAAAGGATACCAAGAATGAAGCAAATTAGATAATAGAAGTAAATTGGAAAGTTATTTAAAAATTGAATCCTGAAATGAAAAAAAAAAAAAAATGAGTTTCATGTCCCTTTAAGAGGGGCCTGTTGTGAATAGTGGGCGTGCCAGAGTGGTCTACAGCAGGGCTAAGTAAAATCCTTTCATTTCGGGGGAGATATCTCAGGGGAACCGATCTCACAATTAGGGGCTGTCTGGGCTAGACTACTAAACTCTCATTCTCATAGTATTTTAACTTGGGACGATTAAACATTTTATGGGGAATTATTCAATTAAAGTGTCATTAACTGCCGATTAGTAAGATTATTGCTTGAGGCACTGACAAACTGCTGCAATAATACAAAGGGATAGGGGAGATCTGTGCAAGATACATTCTGCAGGAGACCGTAACCCCAACGCGTTTCACCAAATAAAATAAAAAAGCTGCTAAATCCCCTTCATTGGGTAAACTATTGTGATATTTCATTAGCATGTGCTATGTGCTGAGAGACACGTGTACTACAAGAATAGGAATTAAATAAATATTCACTTAAGACAGGTAATCCAGTCAATTACTGATTAAAAAAAAAAAAAAGGATTCACTTGGCATGACTTTTTTTTTACTCTAAACATATTAATTTAAATAAACCCTAAAATCACCAACAAAAGCGTTTTTTTGTCTGGTGCACAGGATGACTCACACACTCCTGACTTACCCTGGCATTTATACCACAATAATTCCACTGCATCAGCAACCGCACAGTGCAGAATATACCACAAGCAGAAGTGAAACAGGAAGTTACCCACTGTACAGCCACAACAGATTAACTTGTAAACAAGCCACACTGGCCACAGCATTAGTCCAGTTTTAGCTCACAGGAAGCAGCAGAATGTTTAACGGCATGCTTTGTACTCATTATACCCAGCCATGCATACATACAGTGTGCTCTGTACTGTCGTGCTATAATTCCAACCTTGTAGCTTGCCCTGTGAAAATGACAGGCACTTTTATCTTCCTTTACTTAAACGCATGTCATGTTTGCTTTCTGACCCAAAATAACAGTGTTTAACCCATTCAGTGGGGTTACACTCAAAGGTAAAGTCCTGCTCGGGAGCCGTGAACACTGCAGCTCCAGGCAGGAAACCGCTAACGAGCAAATCATGAGCAAGAGTCACTCACCAATTGTTAGAGAAAAAAAATTTCAGTCTAAAATATGGTGACAGAAATAGAAAATCTGTTTTTCTTCCTTCAGGAGTGGGTAAATGTGAGAGAACATGAAAAGACACAAAACCTATGCAGCCAATGCCACTGTATAATAATTGATTAGCTATTGATAATAACTGGTACGTTTGCCGGTTTATTTCACATAACCAATTACAGCAAATTGAGACTTTCGCAAAAAGCATTTTCATATAATTCAGTAATTAAAGAATAACTATTTTATAACCACCGTGCGCAGTCAGTACTGAGCAGTAAAGCAATCGTGTTTTCACAATTCGAGTTATATTTGTAACTTTTTAGCAGACAACCGGAAATGTGTTTATCCAGATGTGAGCTGGAAAAGTGTCACACACCACACAAAAAAGCCAACGTACATTATATGCGACCAATCACAAGCATTTCCAGCAGTTATTAATTGAACCCAACAGACCAGACAAGCAAATCCAACTTTACCAGAGGGGAAACCAAAGATTCCCCAAAACTGCCTTGTGCCCATATTAACCCTTTGGTTGCTGTACAGTCTTGCACTGCATTCTATAAGTGCAGAGCTCTTTTCATTTATTTTTAAATTAAGCTTCTAGAGGGTTTTTTTTTTTACAGAAACTCACATAAAATGTTTGACTAAGCAAAATAAAACCCCATTGTAACATGAAGCTATTATTTATTTTGCCTGTTTTTGCTGTAGAATGCTGTGAAGGCTAAGCCTACCCACCCAGCCATGACTATGGGGAGAGTGTGGGCATGAAGGGGTTAATAGCACTCAGTCTTTGGTTACCTTACACCTATACCTCTAAAGGGCCACCAAATTAACCCCCAACTCCTGTTTACACCACCCCAGATTAACAATACTGCCACCACCAAGAGTTTTGAATATGGGTGTCTTGGGAACCCAATAACTCGCACACTAACAACCTGCAATGTTATCCTCGTAAAATGTGCAGCTGCAAATTTACCAATATTCCCGTCGGTCTTTTTTGCAGAAAGCCAATATCCCCTTTAGCATCCAATAAGAACAAAAACAGCAGCTCTGGTACGTCTCAGTGTGAGGACAGGAGTGACAAGTGATGCCCCTCACTGTGCCCACACTGAGTACAGAGGGCAAGCTGGGCATTGGTAACGTGACTAACAATGTCTCTACAGAGTGCGAATTCAGATATTAGAGCCCAAAGACAGAATTAGATTATTAATATTTAGATTCTGAATATTTTTAATAACAAAATACAAATACAGGTTACAGAGTGCCAAATTACAAAAACATACACAAGAACAAGAATAAATGCAAAGATATAGTCCTTTAAAATAAAATGGGACATAAACTAAACACAATACCTACACTTTGCACAGATCACTAAGCTTCAAATAGGTTTGTGGGAACTCTCTTCAGATGTTTTCTCATGTTGTCCCAGTGGAGTTCTAATATAATGTTGCTGTACATTCAATTGTATCCCTGAATCTTCCTTTGTCTCGTCACAAACCACCCTCCATGTAAAATACGACCACCTAGCCCCTCCTTGCAAGTCCTTAACTCACAGTACCAAAATAAGCCATGCACCAGTAGGAGAGGGGAGGGAAGGGGGGGGGGGGTATTTAGGTCAATGCATTCTATAGCAAATACAGATGTTACAAAAAGAACATTTCAGATTAACCCTGGCAATGCTGAGACACCATACCACCTCTGCTAGGTGGCTATTCCAGGTATTAACTACTCCTCATGTGTGTATCATGACAAATACCTTTGATAATTGTGCAGCATTCCTGGTGTGTAAACAACCATGTTTACACACCAGGAAAATAAACTCAACTAGGTGTTTTAAGGGATGCATCACTAAACTGCTGCCGATTGTCAAAAACCTTTATACATAATGCTAACACAATTTTGTACACTTCTAAAGCATTTACCGTGTGCGCAGATCTTCTGAAATGCTGAGCTTAAATGCCAATATATCCTGTGTGCACAAAGCACGGTGTAAATGTTGCTACCAAATTGACAGTATAACAGGATTGTAACAATTATTTTGTTTGCTTTTTGCTTAATTGTTAATAAATGCTGTGCACTTATAGAATTGTATGCCCCTTTATATTCTATAAAACATGCTTAGGAATAAAGTGTGAATAAAAAAATAAAAAAAGCAGCATATTTAAAAGGTCAAACAATGCACAGAGGATGCTGCTAGCAGGGTCCTTGGTTGGCACTGTGTGAGCCCATGTGGCACTGACAACCACACACAAGAAATTTGGTGACAGTTTTACTGCTAAAATACATAACCCCCCTGCACAACTCCCCCAGACCTCAGCTACCACCAACGCCGACCCCCTGAACCCTCCGCACGGCACCACGCTGGATAGCTGGTGATTCATACAAGCTGGTTAGTGAAGCGAGGATTAATTCACAGAGAAGTCTGAATTACTGCCAAATAATTTCATTCCGAGAGTTCAGTGACATTATAAACGGCAAGAGAGAAACTCAAGTGGATTGTGCGCTGTCGACAGGCCTGGGTATGGAATTAATTCCATGACATCTACTCAGAAGACATTTATCAAGGCTTATACTATATAGCACTGTGCATGAGCCCCACAAGGGCACAAAGACAAGCAACACTGGGTACAGGGGGACATTAACCCTTGCACTGACAGAAGATCTTGATTGTGAGCTCTTCAGCTCAGGACTTATTTTTTAGTGCTCAACTCTTTTGTATTACACAGCTAGACAAAACTAAAATCCACTTCCAGCTTTTTTTTATAAACAAAAGCACAGAAAACAATCCAAGTACCATTTGTGAGTGCCAGCCCTGCACCTCCGGGGGACATCAGTGGTGGTCAGTTCTGGCTGTGTAGTTTGTGTGCAATGCTCACAGTAACAGTGTGACAAACCGTATAGCCTGCGCCCCTTCCGCTGACATAGCAAATTACAATTTTAAACAATCTGTTTTACAGTTACAGCACAAAGGTAATAGATAACACACATTAGGTTATATCATACATAAGCACTTAGAGTGCTTGACGAATATGTAAAAAAAAAATTAGGAGCCAATAAGAATATTTAGGAGCCAGGCATATTTTGTAGGAGCCAGCCAGTTGGATTTGTATATAGATATATGGAGAATAACCCAAAAATTTAGGAGTCAGGGGTAAAATTCTAGGAGCCAGTGCCTCCCAGGCTCCTGGGTTTGTCGAGCCCTGATTTAGATTGTGTTATGTCCCTAAGCAATGCAGAAAAAAAAAAGAAAATTCTGCTTTGAATGTGCAGTTGGATTAAGTAGCTTCTATACTACAGTGCTTTCTATATAAAAAATAAAGTATATTAATATAGATAATTGTGGGTAATATGACAGAAAATGCAACTGAAATCTGTAGAAAGACCAGAATAAAGGTTATTGGAAGTATTACGGTGACAAAGTGATAGCACACTAAAGAGAGAAAGCAAGAGAATGGAGAGAGAGCATGAAAAAAAGACAGAAAGAAAGAACACATAGCGAGCGAGAAAGCAACAGGAAAACGGCAACAAAGCGGAGAGAAAGCGGCAACAAATCAGAGAGCAAGCGGCGAGAAACATCAATATTGGCTCCTCCAAATAAGGGTAGTGGTGGGTGGTGTATAAAAATATTGAAAAACAATTGCAGCAAACAAGGTGTTAATCTGTTCTACTAATGTTCAGCTGGTATTTTAATCTATTGGAAGACTTAAAAACAATTATTGACAAGATATTTACTGCCCCTTTAACAAACAGAAAGGGACAAACAGAACAGTTAATAGTGTCTGTGGCTCACAAGTTGCAGCAGGGCTCAGCATTCTCCCCAGCTAGTAGACACAAGGTCACCTTAAGTAAGTGACATTGGTGACAAGCACAGCCAGAGGAAACCAAGCTGCTTCTACAATCCCTGTGTGACCCACAGACAGGAAAACCCCAGGGCCCAGCTGCGGCCTCCCTACAACCTCCATCCAGGGGTCAGGGTGCTAAATATGGCCAATAATTTCAGAGTCAGCAGGAAATGCTGTAGGGAATCACGTTCATGCAGAGGCCACATTCAGCAGCTGTGAGGATATAAAGTGGTGCAATCATAAAATACCCCAAACCACTAAACTGCCGGAATAAGAGTGAAAGCACTAGGCTGCCCTAAACTCTGTAAAAATCCCGCTGTACGTCTGCGCAAACTACCGTGCGACATCAGCCCTACGTCTGCGCAAACTACCGTGCGACATCAGCCCTACGTCTGCGCAAACTACCGTGCAACATCAGCCCTACGTCTGCGCAAACTACCGTGCGACATCAGCCCTACGTCTGCGCAAACTACCGTGCGACATCAGCCCTACGTCTGCGCAAACTACCGTGCGACATCAGCCCTACGTCTGCGCAAACTACCGTGCGACATCAGCCCTACGTCTGCGCAAACTACCGTGCGACATCAGCCCTACGTCTGCGCAAACTACCGTGCGACATCAGCCCTACGTCTGCGCAAACTACCGTGCGACATCAGCCCTACGTCTGCGCAAACTACCGTGCGACATCAGCCCTACGTCTGCGCAAACTACCGTGCGACATCAGCCCTACGTCTGCGCAAACTACCGTGCGACATCAGCCCTACGTCTGCGCAAACTACCGTGCGACATCAGCCCTACGTCTGCGCAAACTACCGTGTGACATCAGCCCTACGTCTGCGCAAACTACCGTGCGACATCAGCCCTACGTCTGCGCAAACTACTGTGCGACATCAGCCCTACGGCTGCGCAAACTACCGTGCGACATCAGCCCTACGTTTGCGCAAACTACCGTGCGACATCAGCCCTACGTCTGCACAAACTTCTGTATAAAATACCTGACATCACCCATACATTTGTATAAAATGTCATATGACATCACCTATACATCCATATAAATTACCTGATGACATCACCTGTACATCCATATAAAATACCTGATGACATCAACTGTACATCTGTATAAAATATCTGACATCACCCGTACATCCGTATAAAATACCGGATGACATTACCTGTACATCTGTATAAAATACCTGATGACATTACCTGTAAATCTGTATAAAATACCTGATGACATTACCTTTACATCTGTATAAAATACCCGATGACATGACCCGTACATTCGTATAAAATACCCGATGACATCACCCTTACATCCGTATAAAATACCTGATCACACACAGAAATCATCTGTACAACTGGGTAAAATTGTGTGCGATAGACATCTGCTTTAGAAAAGAGGCCAGAGATATAAGGGGATCTTAGACAGAAACAATACATAGGACCTGGTTTTATGAGGACACAAAGTGAGATGAAATGGGGCAATAAAAATTCATGACATTTATGGTGGCTGTAGACGCTGCGCTAACATCTTTAAAAAGGTTTCTGGAGGGGGGACACAAGGAACTTGAGTATTGCTGTAACTACCCACTAGGCTATAAATAGATTTTTTCCTCATTCCCATAATCAATTGAACAGTGATAAACTCTGAAGTGCCAAACAACCAACATATAAAAGCAGCGCACCGGAAGAGGAAGGGTTCTGGGAAACAAGGTATTGGTTTGTCTTCTGATACCAGCTAGGCGATTTAACCTCTTGTTAACTTGTTGGGAAGGAGAGATTTCACAGTCACTATGTAATAATCTGAATGGGTAATAAGCTGCTAACCCTGCTCCATGAAGACATTTTATTCAGTGTATAAATGACAACGGCAGGGAGAAGACATTTTAAATTGTACAACTACAGAGAGAGCTTTTGTGCATTTCACAAGCTGCAAACACTGAGGCCAGAGTAAATGTAAATGGTTACATTACAAATAAACTTATTTTCAAAAGTCAAGTCATTTTGGAGATTTGGCAGCAAGGCTTGCAATCTGTTCCCTTTTACCTGTACGCTCTGATGAGCTCCAACCTGGTCACTTGTTTCCCTGTACTGCGATGCTTGCACTGTCTACACGTACAAAAAAACACGTACAAAACAAACCTGACAATTCTAGGAATTGTAAAACTATGAATTATTTTGACCATTTCCAAAACTGGTTTATTTACTTTCCTGAGGATATATATTTTGCTACACAGGGTAAAAGAAAATGTAAAACATAACAGCTGGATGTGGAGCGACTGCATAAACTATATATTTAAATATTTTGGATACAGAGGTAAATTTTAGGTTAAGATTTTCCCACCCTGTCTCATTATTAAACATATGGGACATTAATCAATATGAGCAGGGAGAGGAGTGGGGACATTAACATTAGTCTGGTGTAAAATGGCTCATATCCCGGCCGCTATATTGTACAACATAAAGGTCACTTGGGTGATATAAATGTTAATCAGCATATGGGCCACGGTTAGCGCAGAATTTTACAGAGGTCACGTCATTAGATGCAAAGTACTCTGGTAAAAGGTCAGACCGACACCGGCACAAATACATAACTTATCCAACACCGCTCATCCGTCCCTGGATAAATACTCAGTACAGCCTCTTAACGGCTGCTGAGACTTCTGCCAGAAGAGCGTGTTCTGCGCCGCAAACTCTGCACTTTTCTTCCAAGCAATAAATATATGGCTTTTTTTTAAAAAAATTTAAAAAAAAGCTGGCGAGACTGAGCTATTGAAAATGGCACCCCAATAGAAAGACTAGCAACGTCGCTGGTCATTAAGGGTTTAAGCAGCCTTTTTCATGCAAAAAATAAAAAAATATTACAATATTTACTTTTCTGTCTTTACTGTATGAATAAAAAAAGAAGTCTATATAAATTTATTAAAGGGACATGATACCCAAATGTTGAAGCACTTGAAAGTGATGCAGCATAACTGTAAAAATCTGACTAGAAAATATCACCTGAGCATCTCTATGTGAAAAAGGAAGATATTTTACCTCAAAATGTCCTCAGAAGCCACATCCCATTGTAAAGGGACTTTAAGCAGCCAATCAGAACTAGTGCCAAGGGAGTGTGCATCTGGCATACGCAGGCACAGTCACATGATTTCCCTTCACAGTTTAAGGAAGTTTACTATGATGTCTCATGAGATCACAGTAAAGCAAAGGGACATCAGCACTGACAAAGCTAATTGGCTTTTTTTTCTTCTTCAACTACATCTGGGCTTAAAGGGGCAGCCATCACCAGAATTTTTGTTGCTTAAAAAGAAAGATAAACCCTTTATTACCCATTCCCTGGTTTTGCATAACCAACACTGTTATAGAAATACACTTTTTACCTCAGTGATTACCTTGTATCTAAGCCTCTGCAAACTGCCCCCTTATTTCAGTTCATTTGACAGACTTGCATTTTAGCCAATCAGTGCTAGCTCCAGGGTAACTTCACATGCATGAGCTCAATGTTATCTATATGAAACACATTAACTAATGCCCTCTAGTGGTCAAAATTCATTCAGATTAGAGGCAGACTTCAATGTCTAAGAAATTAGCATATGAACCTCCTAGAATTAGCTTTCAACTAAGAATATGAAGAAAACAAAGCAAAATTGGTGATAAAAGTAAATTGGATAGTTGTTTAAAATTACATTCCCTATTTAAATCATTAAAGTTTTTTCTGGACTTGACTGTCTCTAAGTATAACTGTTCACAGAGCACTTACTCTGGTGACCTGAAGAAATTTTGAGGTAAAATATCTTCCTATTTTACATCGATATTTTCAGGCGATATTTTTGTGTCAGCTTTTTAAAGTTATGCTGCATCACTTTCAAGTGCTTCAACATTTGGTTATCATGACCCTTTAAATACATTTAAACTCTGCAGCTACACTTAAAGGACTATTAAATACAGTAGAACGGCATAATTACCAAGTGCATAATAAAGAGACAACGCAATAACACTTGCTCTGAATGTCAAATAAGCAGTAGATTTTTTTCCCTTATTTGCTGGCCTCCCATATCATGTGACAACCATTAGCCAATCACAGACTAGTATACATATACACTGAACTCTTGCACATGCTCAGAAGGAGCACATATATAAAAAGACTGAGCAAAATAATATGATGGAAATAAGCCAAAAAAAAAAAAATCTTCCTAGGTCTTTCGATTTACACTTAAAAAGCCCCTTTGAGCAACACAATGACCCCCCCCCTCCACAAACTGATAAGCTGACCCTGTTGAACTGAGAACAACCTTTTGGGATGGTTTCCATAAGGAACCATGAAGCACACATATTGAGCACTTGGTATCCTCATATCCTGAAAAGCACTGTACAAATCTGCTATACAATTCTGAGCAGAGACAATGTTTTATTGCAGGAGGCGCATCAGCTGATGTGGGTAGTCAGTGCCCAGTTATCTAGTATCACAGGACTGGCGACTGCTTCCTGTTGTCATCAGTTCACATCCTGAACGCTCTATTCTCATTCCTGACATGACGCTGAAGTATTTCCATATTCTAGACATTAAAAGGAGTCATTTCCTAGCCCAGAATATCCAGCATCCCTGTAATACTAAATCCATGAATCACATCCGGATGGCAGACGTCGCAGTGGTTTAGCAATGGCACCGCATGCACTTAGAGGGGAGTAGGCTGATATCTTCTATTGGGTGAAAAGCTTTAAAGGGAAAAATGAAACATTACCCAGTTTGTGGGCAAAAGATGCAGGGCATTAATATGAAATAAATATACACACCAGAGAGCTCTGTATTCCTGAAAACTCGCACAAAGCACTTACAGTTGCAGCCCACGGACAGTTTCTCGGAAAAGCAGCTCTCTGGGCACGCAGAAATCAATAGTACAAGGGGTGAGGAGGTGATTTACTCTGAAGTCAGGAGGGCAGTGTACATTGGGATACCCGGCAAGTTTAACCTATTGGCTGTCAAAAAAGTTTGCAGTTCATTACTACACAATGACTTGACGCCATTTGGAGAGTTAAGTGTTAAAATTATCTCACTAATGAGAAATTAAATTCATGCACATGAAGAGCACTACTAAACACGTTATGTTTTCTGCCTAATAGCAAAATTAGGTTAAAGGTTTTTTGTTTCTTTTATTTGAAATAAACAGGAAATGCATGTTTGTGTATAAACTATCCCTAGGGACAGGCTGCTAATTGGCTGATTAGGACAACTCAAAACAACACTATCGGTGGACAGCATCACACACACAAACATACAAAAACAGAATTTATGTTTACCTGATAAATTACTTTCTCCAACGGTGTGTCCGGTCCACTGCGTCATCCTTACTTGTGGGATATTCTCTTCCCCAACAGGAAATGGCAAAGAGCCCAGCAAAGCTGGTCACATGATCCCTCATAGGCTCCGCCTTCCCCAGTCATTCGACCGACGTAAAGGAGGAATATTTGCATAGGAGAAATCATATGATACCGTGGTGACTGTAGTTAAAGAAAATAAATTATCAGACCTGATTAAAAAACCAGGGCGGGCCGTGGACCGGACACACCGTTGGAGAAAGTAATTTATCAGGTAAACATAAATTCTGTTTTCTCCAACATAGGTGTGTCCGGTCCACGGCGTCATCCTTACTTGTGGGAACCAATACCAAAGCTTTAGGACACGGATGATGGGAGGGAGCAAATCAGGTCACCTAGATGGAAGGCACCACGGCTTGCAAAACCTTTCTCCCAAAAATAGCCTCAGAAGAAGCAAAAGTATCAAATTTGTAAAATTTAGTAAAAGTGTGCAGTGAAGACCAAGTCGCTGCCTTACATAACTGATCAACAGAAGCCTCGTTCTTGAAGGCCCATGTGGAAGCCACGGCCCTAGTGGAATGAGTTGTGATTCTTTCAGGAGGCTGCCGTCCGGCAGTCTCATAAGCCAATCTGATGATGCTTTTAAGCCAAAAAGAGAGAGAGGTAGAAGTTGCTTTTTGACCTCTCCTTTTACCAGAATAAACAACAAACAAGGAAGATGTCTGTCTGAAATCCTTTGTAGCATCTAAATAGAATTTTAGAGCACGAACTACATCCAAATTGTGCAACAAACGTTCCTTCTTTGAAACTGGATTCGGACACAAAGAAGGCACAACTATCTCCTGGTTAATGTTTTTGTTAGAAACAACTTTCGGAAGAAAACCAGGTTTAGTACGCAAAACCACCTTATCTGCATGGAACACCAGATAAGGAGGAGAACACTGCAGAGCAGATAACTCTGAAACTCTTCTAGCAGAAGAAATTGCAACCAAAAACAAAACTTTCCAAGATAATAACTTAATATCTACGGAATGTAAGGGTTCAAACGGAACCCCCTGAAGAACTGAAAGAACTAAATTGAGACTCCAAGGAGGAGTCAAAGGTTTGTAAACAGGCTTGATTCTAACCAGAGCCTGAACAAAAGCTTGAACATCTGGCACAGCCGCCAGCTTTTTGTGAAGTAAAACAGATAAAGCAGAAATCTGTCCCTTCAAAGAACTTGCAGATAATCCTTTCTCCAAACCTTCTTGAAGAAAGGATAGAATCTTAGGAATCTTTATCTTGTTCCATGGGAATCCTTTAGATTCACACCAACAGATATATTTTTTCCATATTTTATGGTAGATTTTTCTAGTTACAGGCTTTCTGGCCTGAACAAGAGTATCAATGACAGAATCTGAGAACCCTCGCTTTGATAAAATCAAGCGTTCAATCTCCAAGCAGTCAGTTGGAGTGAGGCCAGATTCGGATGTTCGAACGGACCTTGAACAAGAAGGTCCTGTCTCAAAGGTAGCTTCCATGGTGGAGCCGATGACATATTCACTAGGTCTGCATACCAAGTCCTGCGTGGCCACGCAGGAGCTATCAAGATCACCAATGCCCTCTCCTGATTGATCCTGGCTACCAGCCTGGGGATGAGAGGAAACGGTGGGAATACATAAACACCAAAAAACTCTAAGCCATCTCCGTGGAGATGTTGCCTGTACAACGGCAAAGAGAATGACTGGGGAAGGCGGAGCCTAGGAGGGATCATGTGACCAGCTTTGCTGGGCTCTTTGCCATTTCCTGTTGGGGAAGAGAATATCCCACAAGTAAGGATGACGCCGTGGACCGGACACACCTATGTTGGAGAAAATGTCTTTTTCTTCACCTTAGAACAGGAGCATCCGTTTTATAGGAGGACAAAATAAGATGCCCTCTTGGTTGGCTTAAACATCCCTTTAAAAAGGGACAGTAAAGTCAAAACGAAACTTTCATTTCAGATAGAGCGTCTGTGATTTTTAACAACTTTCCAGCTTACTTCCATTATCAAATTTGCTTTAAAGTGAAGGTAAACTTTGATGAATGAAAGCCCATTTTTTTTTTTAATACTATTAAAGACAGGGGCACTTTTTGTTCATCAAAGTTTAGAAAGCAGCCGTTTTGATTAAAAACTTACCTTTGTTTTTTTCACAGCCAGAGCAGCTTCCCCCACCCGGAGATCCTCTCTTCACACGTCATCAATGACTAATCCGGCTTCCTCCAATCACAGCATGGCCTCAGGCAATGATTACCCTGGGGGAAAAGCCGTGATTGGAGGAAGCTGGATTAGTCATTGATGACGTGTGAAGAGAGGATCTCCGGGTGGGAGAAGCTGCTCTGGCTGTGCAAAGAGAGGTACGTTTTTAATTAAAACTGTTGCTTTGTAAACTTTGATGAATAAAAGTGCCCCTGTTTTTAATAGTATTTTTTAAAAAATGGGCTTTCATTCATCAAAGTTTACCTTCACTTTAAGAGTAAAGTTAGGTAGGCTGAAAGGAGCTCAAGGGTGTGCATGTGTATTTAGCAGTCTAAGTATAACATTGCTCTAAAGATTGTTGCAAATACTGCTGCCAGATGGCTAGTCACATGCATGCTCCTGAACTCACCTGCTCTTTAATAAAGGATTACAAGAGAACAAAGCAAAATTGATAGAAGTAAATTGGAAAGTTGTTTAAAAATGTCATGCTCTATTCAAGTGATTTTCAACCACGGTGCCGCGACACACTGGTGTGCCGTGCGAGATAGTCAGGTGTGCCGCCAATTGTGAAGAATTGTGTAAGTGCACAATGTGTATACATAAAAAAACGATGTAAATAAAATAAGTTGCATCTGTATTGTTTGTATGAGGCATGGCAGCACAGTATATTATATGTATATATACACGCGTGTGTGTGTGTGTGTGTGTGTGGTGTGTGGAGATTATATACATGACCCTGGGGAAGTCTCCCTATGGGTGATGGGGGAAACCAGACGTGGACTCCTTGCCCAGTGTGCTTAGAGGAATGTGGCTGCACCTCACTGACGAGGCCCATAGGAGGCCGAAACGATCGTCTGGGGTTGTCATATTCCTTGTTCAGAGGAGAATTGCCTGGTATTTTGGGGCTGGACTGACCTTACTTGGCGGGATCAGACTGATCTACTTCAGGAAAGTTTTCTTCTGTGAAAAGCACACTGGTCTAAAAGAGGCTGCTTACGGGTGGTAAATCGCCATAGAACAAGCCACTGAGCTGTTGTTCGTTCCTGGTAGAGCGCTTCTCTCTTTGTATGCAAATTATTATGACCCTGGGGAAGTCTCCCTATGGGTGATGGGGGAAACCAGACGTGGACTCCGTGCCCAGTGTGCTTAGAGGAATGTGGCTGCACCTCACTGACGAGGCCCATAGGAGGCCGAAACGATCGTCTGGGGTTGTCATATTCCTTGTTCAGAGGAGAATTGCCTGGTATTTCGGGGCTGGACTGACCTTACTTGGCAGGATCAGACTGATCTACTTCAGGAAAGTTTTCTTCTGTGAAAAGCACACTGGTCTAAAAGAGGCTGCTTCCGGGTGGTAAATCGCCATAGAACAAGCCACTGAGCTGTTGTTCGTTCCTGGTAGAGCGCTTCTCTCTTTGTATGCAATATATATATATATATATATATATATATATATATATATATATATATATATATATATATATATATATATATATATATATATATATATATATATATATATATATATATATATATATATATATATATATATATATATATATATATATATATATATGAGAAAGGTCTGGATCCAACACTGACACCATCATCAACCCCCGGGGTGCACCTCAAAAAGTACTATATAGTAGTAGCAAGGAAGGCACTCGCCGTTTACATCAAAATATTTATTGCAACAGCAATAAATATTTTGATGTACACGGCGAGTGCCTTCCTTGCTACTACTAATATAGATAGATATATATATATATATATATATATATATATATATATATATATATATATATATATACACATACTGTATAAGGCTACAATGTGTGATTTTGTAAAAAAATGTGCCACGGCAAAAAAAAAAAAAAAAAAAGTTGAAAATCACTGCTCTATTCATTCAATTTAAATTGAATTTTGACTTTACTGTCCGTTTAAACAAGGCTAACAGCACGGTTGGTGCTTGGTACAGTTTTCACTGATGGTTTTTAACTGAAATGAAAATCTCATTTGTACAACTTGTGTTATCAACCTGGCAGTGCCCCATGTGCTGTGCAAAATGCACCAAGGTAAATAGTGCAATGTATATATCAGCAACATAAATATAAAGATAAACACAACAGTCATTTCAATATCCATAAAACCACCCATAACAGCCCAATCAGAATCAGAATAAAAAACGTCAGTATAAAGCGGAGTAGTGACATCTAACGCCAAACCCAGCTGCCCACTCCTGTTCCCAGCTTTAGGGCTTAGTTATCCAGTGAACCCTTTGTCTTCAAAAGATACTACATTATATTATATTATATCCTTCCTGGTAAAATATTTTATAAATAAATAAATATTGCAACTGTAAAGGGCAAGATTTATCAATTTGCAAGTGGACAGAATTTACAAGTTGTAAACCTGTCCGCACTTGATCGGAAACACTTGTGCAATGCAACCTACCCTCACGCAACCAATGGCGTAAGAGTGTGGCTTGTCAATCACCCAAATCAAATTATTCCTGGGGGATTTTCATCCTCCAAATCGGCACAAGAGTTTATAAAACAGGGGTTTAAACCACTGCTTTAAAAATATCAGTTGCAGACTCAAATGAGCGAGCATGCAACCGATCGGTCATTCACCCAATGATAAATCTTGCCCAAAATATATATCATACCTTGTATCAGTTTACCGCATAGCATTTTTGCAAGACAGAATCATTTTCTCTTCTTGTATCCAAGACCTTGTAGGGAATCATAATGACTTAATTTAGATAGTGCAAATCTTACAAAACCTTTCTGTATTGTATAAAAAGTCTCATCCTGGCTGGAGGGTCTATTGCTGTCTAAGACTTTCATGCGATTGAGGTTTCTATTAGAAGCCAGCCTCTGCTAAATGTATGTTCATTAGTAAAAGTCGTAATCCGAAATATGTATGTTGTGTTTGGGATACTTTGCTGGATATTCTATTTGTGAAAGGTCACTAAAAAGATTCCCATAGGGATGTCCTGGATTATTAGTAACAGGATATATTTACTTCTACGTAAGGGTCATATTTTCATGTCCCACTCGGCACCGCAATGGATTTTTCTTGTATCACTAGTAACAGAGAGCGCCGCACACGCTCTATAACAAGATGGAAGTCAATAGAGAATATTCTAAGAGGCCTTGATTAGATTTTCTCTGAAAACGGCTTCTTGCCATTTAATAGCTTCGTCTAATGGACAGGGGAGACATATTACGTCAGATAATTAAATAGGGTCACAGCCTTCTATGTAGTGTAAAATTTCCTTTGCAGAGTCAGCGGCAGCAACATCTGCCAAATATATACACGGCTACCACCCTGCCAAGCAGTAGAGCCCATTCAGTGCTGAAAGGAAGGTTACAGAGAGCTTTAGCACTTCACAGGGATGAAGGTATGACGCACCCTAAACTACTGTCACTGCACAAGGGTGGGCATGTGTATGGAGTTGAATGGGTATTCTCACTTCCAAAGGGTTTATTATACCGCCAAATTTGCACTCCTGAATAGGGATGGACCAATGTGGCTAAATCGAATATCTATAAGAACAAAATGTCTTTAAAATTTGAAAGTCGAATATTGCTATTGATTTTCGAATGTTTATATAATAGTTCAAATATACACATTTGAATTTCAAATGTGTAAATTCAATATATTATGAACATTTGAAACCGAATGTTGAAATTTCGAATCATAAATCAAATCAAAATTGAATGTTATAGCTAACAGAAAGCAAAAAAAATATTTGATAATATTCATTTAAATATTGAAATTTTATATTAAAATTCGAAAATCAAAATTAGAATGTTTTTGGAACTACATTTCCCATGATGCTCTGAGCATCAGCTGGCTGATCCACATGGGAAATGTAGTTGGAAAACCTCTGGAGTGCCAAAGTTGGTCACCCCTTCTTTAAAGAAACACTTTTCTTCCATCTAATAGACGACAGCAGTATGCCTCAGCAGTCCAAAGGGAGTGATCAGCACCATATGCATGCAGGTGCTTTGTGCACAAACCTGCACTTCCAGTTAGTTTTACTTTCAATTTAAACAACTGTCCCTTTCAGTAAAAACTAACTACAAAAATTGTAATCAAGTGAAAATGCACTACATAAACATATTAACATAATTTCTAATGATTATAAAAGGCTGCTTTTGGAATTTGAAGCTAATATGAAGTGTGCAGCTGTGTACAACTGACTGGGCCTTAAAGGGACAGTGTACATCTTATTCATCTTAAAGTCTTACATTAGATTAAGCTCCTGCATCCCTTTCTATATCATGCAGCGGGAACAGTAAACACAAATAAATAAATTGAATATTGTTTTTTGGGCACTTTGAAATGTCTGCAAGTTCCGCCCCCTGATGACATCACAATCTGGACTCCATTTAGGCCAGGGATGGGGAACCTTGGCCCTCCAGATGTTTCAGAACTACATTTCCTATGATGCTCAACTGGACTTCAGTGTGCCTAAGCATCATGGGTAATGTAGTTCTGAAACATCAGTACCATGAGCTAGGCACTGCTGAATAGCATTGACAGTCTGTTAAATCCAACTAGTGAGCCTTTTGTGATTGGACACCACATGCAGCCCAGATTGTGATTAGGCTTTAAGGCCTAATTAGCCGATAAACAGAAGCACTGCAGCTCTATTTGTAGAGAGTGACACACCTCACAAAGATAAAAAGTGTTTGTTTCTTAGCACAGGAAAATCAAGTTTACAAAAACCTGTACCGTTTTATAATTCCCTCTTATTAGATTCAACAACAAAAAATTTTAAGTCTAACCATTTTCATGCAAAAAAAAAAAACCAACCACATTTTTAAAAGAGATTTAATTGCGCACAGCAGAAACATTTTGAGTACTACATCTATTAAAACCAAGAAATAATGATACTATGGTGCAAATTATTCACTTTATACTTGCAAATAAAACCAGTAGAAAAAGGGCACAGTAACTCCAGTGCATACAGGTATCTCATGCCACTAAACACCAGGGTATAAGGACAGTAACGCCAGTCCATACAGGTATCTCATGCCACTAAACACCAGGGTACAAGGACAGTAACACCAGTCCATACAGGTATTGCATGCCACTAAACACCAGGGTACAAGGACAGTAACGCCAGTCCATACAGGTATCTCATGCCACTAAACACCAGGGTACAAGGACAGTAACGCCAGTCCATACAGGTATCTCATGCCACTAAACACCAGGGTACAAGGACAGTAACGCCAGTCCATACAGGTATCTCATGCCACTAAACACCAGGGTACAAGGACAGTAACGCCAGTCCATACAGGTATCTCATGCCACTAAACACCAGGGTACAAGGACAGTAACGCCAGTCCATACAGGTATCTCATGCCACTAAACACCAGGGTACAAGGACAGTAACGCCAGTCCATACAGGTATCTCATGCCACTAAACACCAGGGTACAAGGACAGTAACGCCAGTCCATACAGGTATCTCATGCCACTAAACACCAGGGTTTAAGGACAGTAACGCCAGTCCATACAGGTATCTCATGCCACTAAACACCAGGGTTTAAGGACAGTAACGCCAGTCCATACAGGTATCTCATGCCACTAAACACCAGGGTACAAGGACAGTAACGCCAGTCCATACAGGTATCTCATGCCACTAAACACCAGGGTTTAAGGACAGTAACGCCAGTCCATACAGGTATATCATGCCAATAAACACCAGGGTTTAAGGACAGTAACGCCAGTCCAAACAGGTATCTCATGCCACTAAACACCAGGGTATAAGGACAGTAACGCCAGTCCATACAGGTATCTCATGCCACTAAACACCAGGGTATAAGGACAGTAACGCCAGTCCATACAGGTATCTCATGCCACTAAACACCAGGGTTTAAGGACAGTAACGCCAGTCCATACAGGTATCTCATGCCACTAAACACCAGGCTATAAGGACAGTAACGCCAGTCCATACAGGTATCTCCTGCCACTAAACACCAGGCTATAAGGACAGTAACGCCAGTCCATACAGGTATCTCATGCAGACATGGAAATTACACATCTAACGGCTGCTGCAATTTTGTTTTTGTTTTTTATTAGGAGCACTCACTAGAATATATTTTTATAGTAGTTCGTGGCAGCAGTTACTGGTCACCATTCCTGCTATACGGCAATTTTACACACTAGTAGAATGTGTTATAATGTTGTATGCAGCATGCGCTGGTCACTGATATCCAGCAAGCAACGTTATATGGTCATCTGAGCGCTACAGGTGACCCTTACTGGGTACATCACAAATAACGGAAAATGGTAATACAATAAAACTGGTTAACAGAAGGAGACAAAATAGGTGTAAATAGAGGGATACAGCCAGCGAGAGAGTGCGACAGCCAGTAGTTTAGCTGCTTCACATGTAAATGCCCTGCTGGCCTGCCTCCAGATTTCTCAGTCTCCAGTTAGGGACCTGACAGCTCCTGGTGATTGATTAATGTCCCAGGGAGCTTAAAAGTGTGAACAGACATTTGTTCCCAACATAATACAGGCATTATACAGAGGGCTGCTGAATCCTGGCATCTGCAGGGCATCACACAGTGCCCGGGAGAGAAATGGGCAAGCAGATTACCTGTACCAGACAGGATGAGGAATAAGGCCACAAGAGCTTGCACTTTAATTACAAATATATACATGCCCACTGGTACCATTTATTTACCCACTAATGCTAAAATCCGTGGTTCACCCAAAAAGAAAACAATAGGGCCGGACAACTTTATTTGAAAGTGCAGAGACAGAAACTTTTTTTAAATGTACAACAATAATAAATAATAAAAAAAATGTGTAATTAATAAAAAATGCGTAATAGATTACAAAAATAATGCATAATTAATAATGCATAATAAATAATAATGCATAATAATAATAATAATAATAATAATAAAAAGCGTAATTAATAAAAATGTGTAATAGATCACAACAATAATGCATAATAAATAATAATGAAAATAATAATAATAATAATAATGCATAGAAGTCAATGCTTATTTATTTTAAGAGGGTGGGGGGTCGTTGCTGCCATTCAGTGGCCAATCTAATCTTTCCTGCAAATAACCCTAAATAACCCCTGCGGGAGAGTCAGGGAGATGTGTCCCTCCGTTCTTCAGGAATATCATATATCTAATGAGACAGCAAAAGCAACTTCCGCCAGAGCTATGGCAGGCGCTGGCTGTCACCGAGTACAGACGCTGTATTAGCAGGGGGCCCATGAGCTCACAGAATGCTGGGACCCTCACACACAAGGCTTAGGATTACAATGCAGGTCAATGACCCAGGGAATTTATAAAACCAAGTGGTTCATCACAATCATTCTGAAAAACATAAAATTATTTATCTACAAAATCCCACCAGACATTAATTCTGGGTTTCTGCAGAAAAAAAAAAAAACAGCTGTCTGTTTCTAAAGGTTTGTGATGCACCCCCAAGTCAGAGAAGCCATAAATTATAGGCAGAATACAGTCTGTGCCCATGTAAAGTTCCCAGGTCTCCCTATACACCAACAATCACAAAAGGCATAAACAGTGGAACAAGAGGGCATGTACTGGAATCCCAATAGCTTCTTGCAAAAAGGATGGTAAAGCCCAGCGTATGCGATATCCAGTACTGTATAGAAAGAGCTGAGATCCTGTACATGGGGAAATGATGGAAAATATTCAGCCTGGACTGTTTCTCACATGGTTTCACACAGTGATGGGAAACAAATACAGAGTTTATTAAACTGACTAGTCATCAGCTGAAATTCAGCTCATTCTTTAGAGGCTTTAGTATGTAAATAGCCTGAGGCACAAAATGGCAGCAGTGCTCGTAAAGGGCATGAGAGCGGGCACAGAATGGCAGCAGTGCCTGCAAAGGGCATGAGAGCAGGCACAGAATGGCAGCAGTGCCTGTAAAGGGCATGAGAGCAGGCACAGAATGGCAGCAGTGCCTGCAAAGGGCATGAGAGCAGGCACAGAATGGCAGCAGTGCCTGTAAAGGGCATGAGAGCGGGCACAGAATGGCAGCAGTGCCTGCAAAGGGCATGAGAGCAGGCACAGAATGGCAGCAGTGCCTGCAAAGGGCATGAGAGCAGGCACAGAATGGCAGCAGTGCCTGTAAAGGGCATGAGAGCAGGCACAGAATGGCAGCAGTGCCTGCAAAGGGCATGAGAGCGGGCACAGAATGGCAGCAGTGCCTGTAAAGGGCATGAGAGCAGGCAAAGAATGGCAGCAGTGCCTGTAAAGGGCATGAGAGCAGGCACAGAATGGCAGCAGTGCCTGTAAAGGGCATGAGAGGGGGCACAGAATGGCAGCAGTGCCTGTAAAGGGCATGAGAGGGGGCACAGAATGGCAGCAGTGCCTGTAAAGGGCATGAGAGGGGGCACAGAATGGCAGCAGTGCCTGTAAAGGGCATGAGAGGGGGCACAGAATGGCAGCAGTGCCTGTAAAGGGCATGAGAGGGGGCACAGAATGGCAGCAGTGCCTGTAAAGGGCATGAGAGGGGGCACAGAATGGCAGCAGTGCCTGTAAAGGGCATGAGAGGGGGCACAGAATGGCAGCAGTGCCTGTAAAGGGCATGAGAGCGGCCACAGAATGGCAGCAGTGCCTGTAAAGGGCATGAGAGCAGGCACAGAATGGCAGCAGTGCCTGCAAAGGGCATGAGAGGGGGCACAGAATGGCAGCAGTGCCTGTAAAAGGCATGAGAGCGGCCACAGAATGGCAGCAGTGCCTGTAAAGGGCATGAGAGCAGGCACAGAATGGCAGCAGTGCCTGCAAAGGGCATGAGAGCAGGCACAGAATGGCAGCAGTGCCTGTAAAGGGCATGAGAGCAGGCACAGAATGGCAGCAGTGCCTGTAAAGGGCATTAGAGCAGGCACAGAATGGCAGCAGTGCTCGTAAAGGGAATGAGAGTGGGCACAGAATGGCAGCAGTGCCTGTAAAGGGCATGAGAGTGGGCACAGAATGGCAGCAGTGCCTGTAAAGGGCATGAGAGTGGGCACAGAATGGCAGCAGTGCCTGTAAAAGGCATGAGAGCGGCACAGAATGGCAGCAGTGCATGTAAAGTGCATGATAGAGGACACAGAATTGCAGCAGTGCATGTAAAGTGCATTAGAGCAGGCAGAGAATGGCAGCAGTGAATACAGCAGCTGAATACACCAGTATTCCTACGAGGGCTGACAAGACAAAAAGCAATCATCAGATTTATGGGCTTCATAATTGAAAGTATCAGTCTCTATACTCCCCCCCCCCCCTCTCCAATTGATCTTCAATGCAGCCCCTTCCCATACAGCCCTCCCCAGCTCGGATGCACTAAAGACCTATTAAAAAGCTGCTATTTGGAGTTCAATGGCAGAAGAAAGAATGAATGAAACGTGAGCACTGTCGGTGCTTGTCACTTTAGATCACATATTGATCGCACCCAACCCCCCCTCCTTATCCGCCAAACTGTACTCACAAAACAGACTGGCATTCGGCCTACACCAAATTTATACAATAAAATAAATATTCGCACAATAACGTATATGCTCAGTAATCAAAAAGCTATAGCAAAAACGCAAACCTGCCTGAAGCTGGCAATACAAAAACACAATAACACTGGTAAAAAATATGCAGAGGTCGACTAATGTGCGTGAAATTCATGTAAGAGCCTGAATACCTTTTTATATGAAAAACAACTTCAAAAAGAATTAAAATTGTATCCCAACACTAGAACAGATACCATATATGTATAGAGTATTCCCTTTATATTAATTTTAACTACATGACAAGTTAAAGGGACAGTCAACATCAGAATTTTTTTTGTTTTAAAAGATAGATAATCCTTTAATTACCAATTCCCCAGTTTTGCATAACCAACACAGTTATTATACACGTTTTACCTATGTAATTACCTTGTATCTAAGCCTCAGTAGACTGCCCTCTTATTTCAGTTCTTTGGACAGACTTGCATTTTAGCCAATCAGAGCTGTCTCCATGGTAAATTCACGTGCATGAGCTCAATGTTATCTATATGAAACACGTGAACTAATGCCCTCTAGTGGTGAAAAACCATCAAAATGCATTTAGATTAGAGGTGGCCTTCAAGGTCTAAGAAATTAGCATTTGAACCTCCTAGGTTTAGCTTTCAACTAAGAATACCAAGAGAACAAAGCAACTTTCTAATTTACTCCTATTAGTTTTTCTTCGCTCTCTTTGTATCTTTATCTGAAAAAGAAGGCATCTAAGCTTTTTTTTTTAAGTCCAGACTCTGGACAACACTTTTTTATTGGTGGATGAATTTATCCAGCAATCAGCAAGGACAACCCAGGTTGTTCACCAAAAATGGGCCGGCATCTAAACTTACATTCTTGCATTTCAAATAAAAATACCAAGAGAATGAAGAAAATTTGATAATAGGAGTAAATTAGAAAGTTGCTTAAAATGTCATGCTCTATCTGAATCACAAAAGACAAAATTTGGGTTGTGTCCCTTTAATAATGACTTAAAGGGACATTAAACCCAAACATTTTCTTTCATGATTCAGATAGAGCATGCAATTTTAAACATCTTCCTAATTTACTTCTATTATCTAATTTGCTTAATCTCTTGATATGTTTTGCTGAAAAGCATATCTAGATAGGCTCAGTAGCTGCTGATTAACCAATGCACAGATGTCTCGTGTTATTGGCTTACCAATGTCTATTTCTATTTATTCAACAAACGATATCTAAAGAATGAAGCAAATTAGATAATAGAAGTAAATGTGAATATTGTTTAAATTTGTATTCTCTTTCTGAATCATGAAAGAAAATGTTTGGGTTTAATGTCCCTTTAACTTTTACCCGAGTGGTCGGTAAAATCAGCTGGTTGCTGCACTCATTGAAATGGGTCACTAGAGTGTGTAATTAACATCTGTCAGAGAGACCAGACATAGTGCTGCTGTATCCCAAACAGGAATTATAAGTGCTAATGACCCTCACTACACACGGGTACTACAGATCAGATTTACTTAGGAGTATAAGACCAGGGTGACGTGGGCACAGATCTTGAGACTGGGGTTTCACTAAGAATGCCATCATGAAAAGCTGCTGTAAACAAAAACTCTGAGTTAATTATTGTACCAGATAGATTTTACCACGTTCCCCCATAACGAGGGCTAAATAACATACCTTTATATATAGATAAGCACTACATATTGTGTAACATGCTATGCCCTAGGACCATATGGTGCCTATATTCAGGGTCACGTGTTCGTGCAGTTTGGCAGTTTCTAGTGCACAAAAGTAAAAATCTGTCTAATGCGACACTCTGTGCACACAGAGCCATCTGCACTACACATTCCTAGAAGCTTTCCTCAGCTGGGTTAAATGCCAAATCTATATTGAGATTCCTGGCCTTCCTGCTACGTGTTAGTTTCCTGACGATAAGCAGCGCACATGTGCACAGGACGCCACGATCCCCTGTCTCTCCCAGTGCTGGGTACTCATATACTTAAAGGCACACACATTATATTATGCTTATGACATACCAACAACTGAAAACACCAAGTATTTCTTTTTAAACAGGAAACAGAATTTATGTTTACCTGATAAATTACTTTCTCCAACGGTGTGTCCGGTCCACGGCGTCATCCTTACTTGTGGGATATTCTCTTCCCCAACAGGAAATGGCAAAGAGCCCAGCAAAGCTGGTCACATGATCCCTCCTAGGCTCCGCCTACCCCAGTCATTCGACCGACGTTAAGGAGGAATATTTGCATAGGAGAAACCATATGTTACCGTGGTGACTGTAGTTAAAGAAAATAAATTAACAGACCTGATTAAAAAAACCAGGGCGGGCCGTGGACCGGACACACCGTTGGAGAAAGTAATTTATCAGGTAAACATAAATTCTGTTTTCTCCAACATTGGTGTGTCCGGTCCACGGCGTCATCCTTACTTGTGGGAACCAATACCAAAGCTTTAGGACACGGATGAAGGGAGGGAGCAAATCAGGTCACCTAAATGGAAGGCACCACGGCTTGCAAAACCTTTCTCCCAAAAATAGCCTCAGAAGAAGTAAAAGTATCAAATTTGTAAAATTTAGAAAAAGTGTGCAGTGAAGACCAAGTCGCTGCCTTACATATCTGATCAACAGAAGCCTCGTTCTTGAAGGCCCATGTGGAAGCCACAGCCCTAGTGGAGTGAGCTGTGATTCTTTCAGGAGGCTGCCGTCCGGCAGTCTCATAAGCCAATCGGATAATGCTTTTAATCCAGAAGGAGAGAGAGGTAGAAGTTGCTTTTTGACCTCTCCGTTTACCAGAATAAACAACAAACAAAGACAAAGTTTGTCTGAAATCCTTAGTAGCTGCTAAGTAAAATTTGAGAGCACGAACTACATCCAAGTTGTGCAACAAACGTTCCTTCTTTGAAACTGGATTAGGACACAAAGAAGGCACAGCTATCTCCTGGTTAATGTTTTTGTTAGAAACAACTTTTGGAAGAAAACCAGGTTTAGTACGCAAAACCACCTTATCTGCATGGAACACCAGATAAGGAGAAGAACACTGCAGAGCAGATAATTCTGAAACTCTTCTAGCAGAAGAAATTGCAACCAAAAACAAAACTTTCCAAGATAATAACTTAATATCAACGGAATGTAAGGGTTCAAACGGAACCCCCTGAAGAACTGAAAGAACTAGGTTGAGACTCCAAGGAGGAGTCAAAATTTTGTAAACAGGCTTGATTCTAACCAGAGCCTGAACAAAGGCTAGAACATCTGGCACAGCTGCCAGCTTTTTGTGAAGTAACACAGACAAGGCAGAAATCTGTCCCATCAAGGAACTTGCAGATAATCCTTTTTCCAATCCTTCTCGAAGGAAGGATAGACTCTTAGGAATCTTAACCTTGTCCCAAGGGAATCCTGCAGATTCACACCAACAGATATACCAAATTATGTGGTAATTTTTCTGGTTACAGGCTTTCAGGCCTGAACAAGAGTATTAATAACAGAATCTGAGAACCCTCGCTTTGATAAGATCAAGCGTTCAATCTCCAAGCAGTCAGCTGGAGTGGGTCGAACGGACCTAGAACAAGAAGGTCTCTCAAAGGTAGCTTCCATGGTGGAGCCGATGACATATTCACCAGATCTGCATACCAAGTCCTGCGTGGCCACGCAGGAGCTATCAAAATCACTGACGCCCTCTCCTGATTGATCCTGGCTACCAGCCTGGGGATGAGAGGAAACGGCGGGAACACATAAGCTAGTTTGAAGGTCCAAGGTGCTACTAGTGCATCCACTAGAGCCGCCTTGGGATCCCTGGATCTGTACCCGTAGTAAGGAACTCTGAAGTTCTGACGAGAGGCCATCAGATCCATGTCTGGAATGCCCCACGGTTGAGTGACTTGGGCAAAGATTTCCGGATGGAGTTCCCACTCCCCCGGATGCAATGTCTGACGACTCAGAAAATCCGCTTCCCAATTTTCCACTCCTGGGATGTGGATAGCAGACAGGTGGCAGGAGTGAGACTCCGCCCATAGAATGATTTTGGTCACTTCTTCCATCGCTAGGGAACTCCTTGTTCCCCCCTGATGGTTGATGTATGAACTTGGCCCTCGCTAGCTGAGGCCAAGCTTTGAGAGCATTGAATATCGCTCTCAGTTCCAGAATATTTATCGGTAGAAGAGATTCTACCCGAGACCAAAGACCCTGAGCTTTCAGGGATCCCCAGACCGCGCCCCAGCCCATCAGACTGGCGTCGGTCGTGACAATGACCCACTCTGGTCTGCGGAAGGTCATCCCTTGTGACAGGTTGTCCAGGGACAGCCACCAACGGAATGAGTCTCTGGTCCTCTGATTTACTTGTATCTTCGGAGACAAGTCTGAATAGTCCCCATTCCACTGACTGAGCATGAACAGTTGTAATGGTCTTAGATGAATGCGCACAAAAGGAACTATGTCCATTGCCGCTACCATCAAACCTATCACTTCCATGCACTGCGCTATGGAAGGAAGAGGAACGGAATGAAGTATCCGACAAGAGTCTAGAAGTTTTGTTTTTCTGGCTTCTGTCAGAAAAATCCTCATTTCTAAGGAGTCTATTATAGTTTCCAAGAAGGGAACCCTCGTTGACGGAGATAGAGAACTCTTTTCCACGTTCACTTTCCATCCGTGAGATCTGAGAAAGGCCAGGACAATGTCCGTGTGAGCCTTTACTTGAGGAAGGGACGACGCTCGAATCAGAATGTCGTCCAAGTAAGGTACTACAGCAATGCCCCTTGGTCTTAGCACCGCCAGAAGGGACCCTAGTACCTATGAGAAAATCCTAGGAGCAGTGGCTAATCCGAAAGAAAATGCCACGAACTGGAAATGCTTGTCCAGGAATGCAAACCTTAGGAACCGATGATGTTCCTTGTGGATAGGAATATGTAGATACGCATCCTTGAAATCCACCTTGGTCATGAATTGACCTTCCTGGATGGAAGGAAGAAGTGTTCGAATGGTTTCCATCTTGAACGATGGAACCTTGAGAAACTTGTTCAAGATCTTGAGATCTAAGATTGGTCTGAACGTTCCCTCTTTTTTGGGAACTATGAACAGATTGGAGTAGAACCCCATCCCTTGTTCTCCTAATGGAACAGGATGAATCACTCCCATTTTTAGCAGGTCTTCTACCCAATGTAAGAATGCCTGTCTTCTTATGTGGTCTGAAGACAACTGAGACCTGTGGAACCTCCCCCTTGGAGGAAGCCCCTTGAACTCCAGAGAATAACCTTGGGAGACTATTTCTAGCGCCCAAGGATCCAGAACATCTCTTGCCCAAGCCTGAGCGAAGAGAGAGAGTCTGCCCCCCACCAGATCCGGTCCCGGATCGGGGGCCCGCATTTCATGCTGTCTTGGTAGCAGTGGCAGGTTTCCTGGCCTGCTTTCCTTTGTTCCAGCCTTGCATAGGTCTCCAGGCTGGATTGGCTTGAGAAGTATTACCTTCCTGCTTAGAGGACGTAGCCCTTGGGGCTGATCCGTTTCTGCGAAAGGGACGAAACTTAGGTTTATTTTTGGTCTTGAAAAGACCTATCCTGAGGAAGGGCGTGGCCCTTGCCCCCAGTGATATCAGAGAAAATCTCTTTCAAGTCAGGGCCAAAGAGTGTTTTCCCCTTGAAAGGAATGTCAAGCAATTTGTTCTTGGAAGACGCATCCGCTGCCCAAGATTTTAACCAAAGCGCTCTGCGCCACAATAGCAAACCCAGAATTTTTTCGCCGCTAACCTAGCCAATTGCAAGGTGGCGTCTAGGGTGAAAGAATTAGCCAATTTAAGAGCACGAATTCTGTCCATAATCTCCTCATAAGAAGAAGAATTACTAATAATCGCCTTTCCTAGCTCATCAAACTAGAAACACGCGGCTGCAGTGACAGGGACAATGCATGCAATTGGTTGTAGAAGGGAACCTTGCTGAACAAACATCTTTAGCAGACCTTCTAATTTTTTATCCATAGGATCTTGGAAAGCACAACTATCTTCTATGGGTATAGTGGCGCGCTTGTGTAGAGTAGAAACCGCCCCCTCGACCTTGGAGACTGTCTGCCATCAGTCCTTTCTGGGGTCGACTATAGGAAAACAATTTTATAAATATGGGGGGAGGTACTAAAGGTATACCGGGCCTGTCCCATTCTTTACTAACAATGTACGCCACCCGCTTGGATATAGGAAAAGCTTCGGGGGGCCCCGGGGCCTCTAAGAACTTTTCCATTTTACATAGTGGTTCTGGAATGACCAGATAATCACAATCATCCAAATTGGATAACACCTCCTTAAGCAGAGCGCGGAGATGTTCCAACTTAAATTTAAAAGTAATCACATCAGGTTCAGCTTGTTGAGAAATGTTTCCTGAATCTGAAATTTCTCTCTCAGACAAAACCTCCCTGGCCCCCTCAGACTGGTGTAGGGGCCCTTCAGAAACCATATCATCAGCGTTCTCATGCTCTACAGAATTTTCTAAAACAGAGCAGTCGCGCTTTCGCTGATAAGTGGGCATATTGGCTAAAATGTTTTTGATAGAATTATCCATTACAGCCGTTAAATGTTGCATAGTAAGGAGTATTGGCGCACTAGATGTACTAGGGGCCTCCTGTATGGGCAAGACTGGTGTAGACGAAGGAGGGGATGATGCAGTACCATGCTTACTCCCCTCACTTGAGGAATCATCTTGGGCATCATTTTTACTAAATTTTTTTATGACATAAAATACATATAGTTAAATGAGAAGGAACCTTGGTTTCCCCACAGTCAGAACACAATCTATCTGGTAGTTCAGACATGTTAAACAGGCATAAACTTGATAACAAAGCACAAAAAACGTTTTGAAATAAAACCGTTACTGTCACTTTAAATTTTAAACTAAACACACTTTATTACTGCAATTGCGAAAAAGTATGAAGGAATTGTTCAAAATTCACCAAAATTTCACCACAGTGTCTTAAAGCCTTAAAAGTATTGCACACCAAATTTGGAAGCTTTAACCCTTAAAATAACGGAACCGGAGCCGTTTTTATATTTAACCCCTTTACAGTCCCTGGAATCTGCTTTGCTGAGACCCAACCAAGCCCAAAGGGGAATACGATACCAAATGATGCCTTCAGAAAGACTTTTCTATGTATCAGAGCTCCACACACATGCAGCTGCATGCCATGCTGTCCTCAAAAACAAGTGCGCCATACCGGCGCGAAAATGAGGCTCTGACTATGATTAGGGAAAGCCCCTAAAGAATAAGGTGTCTAAAACAGTGCCTGCCGATATAATCATATCAAAATACCCAGAATAAATGATTCCTCAAGGCTAAATATGTGTTAATAATGAATCGATTTAGCCCAGAAAAAGTCTACAGTCTTAATAAGCCCTTGTGAAGCCCTTATTTACTATCTTAATAAACATGGCTTACCGGATCCCATAGGGAAAATGACAGCTTCCAGCATTACATCGTCTTGTTAGAATGTGTCATACCTCAAGCAGTAAGAGACTGCACACTGTTCCCCCAACTGAAGTTAATTGCTCTCAACAGTCCTGTGTGGAACAGCCATGGATTTTAGTTACGGTGCTAAAATCATTTTCCTCATACAAACAGAAATCTTCATCTCTTTTCTGTTTCTGAGTAAATAGTACATACCAGCACTATTTTAAAATAACAAACTCTTGATTGAATAATAAAAACTACAGTTAAACACTAAAAAACTCTAAGCCATCTCCGTGGAGATGTTGCCTGTACAACGGCAAAGAGAATGACTGGGGTAGGCGGAGCCTAGGAGGGATCATGTGACCAGCTTTGCTGGGCTCTTTGCCATTTCCTGTTGGGGAAGAGAATATCCCACAAGTAAGGATGACGCCGTGGACCGGACACACCTATGTTGGAGAAAAAAGATTTAGTTACAGTTGTTAAAAGGGCCATAATACCCAAATGTTTAAATACTTGAAATGGTTGCAGTATAGCTATAAAAAGCTGACTAGAAAATATCACCTGAACATCTCTTTGTACAAAAGCAAGATATTTTACCTCAAAAATTCCTCAGTAGCCACATCCCATTGTAAAGGACTTCTAAGCAGCAAATCAGTATGTCTGTCCCGAGACAGCGGATGGAGCGAGCTTACGTACACACTCATCTTATTTCCCTATTCAGTGTAAGGAAGTTTACAATGAAATCTCATGAGAGTTAAGCCAAATCTCATGAGATCACAGTAAAAGAGTTCATGACCTCAGCACTGCTGATGCCGATTGGCTGCTGTTCATTTCTTCCTTTATTTATTTATTTTTTTACCTGCAGCTGGGCAGTAACTGAGAATAACTGTTTACTCAGAACTTACTCTGGCGAGCTGAGAAAATTGTGAGGTAAAATATCTTCCTTTTTTACATAGAGATGTTCAGGCGATATTTTCCTGTCCGCTTTTTACAGTTATACTGCATCCGTTTCAAGTGATTTAGCATATGAGTATTATGTCCCTTTAAAAGTAACTAAACCTAACAGGAAGTGCATGTTTGTGCACAACTAGTGCCTAGGGACAGTCTGCTCACTGGTCCATAAAGACAATTCATACAGGTCTGTTGCTAGACAACCACAGCTAAACCGGATTTGAAGAAAAAAAAATAAGTTAAAATACCCTTTTACATGCAATAGAGAAAAACAACAGAACTTCCTTACACAGATAAATAATAAACAGTCTATGCGGTTCCTCACAAGGGACATGTGTGTACTTACATCTGTACAGATAAATTAAGCTTTTAAGGCTTAAAGGGATAGTAGAATGCCAAATGTACGTGCGTTAATTTGTTAGTGTGTCATTTACATTACTCACTTTTACATGTTTAGCCCCAGCAACAAGGTTAAACGCATAGGTAGAGTCACACAAGCACTGCAGCTCATGAGGACACAGTTGGTCAGCAAACTAAAATCAGCCGTTACACAACCTGACAATCACTGGTTGTGTTTTGCTTGTGAGAGTTTGTAATACAGAAAAATGCTTTAAAGGGACACTAAACCCAAATTTTTTTTCTTTCATGATTCAGATAGAGCAGCAATCTTAAGCAACTTTCTAATTTACTCCTATTATCAATTTTTCTTTGTTCTCTTGCTATCTTTATTTAAAAAGCAGGAATGTGATGCATAGGAGCCGGCCCATATTTGGTTGAGAACCTGGGTTATGTTTGCTTATTGGTGGGTAAATGTCAGCCTCCAATAAGCAAGCACTATCCACAGTGCTGAACCTAAAATGGGCTGGCTGCTAAGATTTACATTCTTTCTTTTAAAATAAAGATAGCAAGAGACCGAAGAAAAATTGATAATAGGAGTAAATTAGAAAGTTGCTTAAAATGTCTTGCTCTATCTGAATCATTAAAGAAAAAAAAATTGTGTTCAGTGTCCCTTTAACAAATTAACCCTTTAACAACAATGACGTACCCTGTAAGTCGCTGGTCATTAAGGGATTGTCTGGCTATAATAGTGCTATTAGACCCTCCCTTCCTCCTGAACCCTTGCTAAAACAGCGGGGTCTTGCCTCTGGCCGCAAAACTGCGCTATTGAAAATGGCAGCTCCATAGGCCAGTGACGTACAGGGTACGTTGCGGTCATTAAGGGGTTAAATAATATTTTGCAGAAGGTCCCTCTAACATTCAATTCTGCTGCATTTTGGTGTAAAATGATTTGAATAAAACCTCTATATAAAATCAATACGTATATACATTACAAAAATTAGATATTCTGTTTATTTTTTGTCTTTTTTTTTAACCACTTGGCAACAAATGGGTTAAACTAAAATATAGTCTCGGCACACAGGACACTTGGCGAGTCTGCATGGAAAAAACTGCCAAATTCCATATACTGCAGATAAAGTAAAGGGCTCTGGGGAGTGAAAAATCACAGAACTGAAAGAATATTCAGAAGACAAAAAAAAAAAAAAGGGTAAAAAAAAAAAAAAAAAAAAAAAAAAAAAAAAAAAACATTTTTGAGTGAGTGATAAATGTATTGTTCTCAGGAGCCTACACCTGTCAGTGGAAGAATGAGAAGTGACAGGCGCTAGCTTTTTCCAAAGCTTTATTGTTACATCCCAGATCTGATTAGCAGAGACGAATTTAAGGAAATGCCAGGAGCCGCTCACCTTAAAAATATTTTCATTTTTTTATGAATACTAAACCTCACTTACACATTACACAGTATTAGCCAATTCTCTGATCAAGGGACACAAAGAACACAGGTTTATATGCCGTACAGATGCCAACTCTTACCTTCTTCATCCTGCCACTGCGTGTCCCAGCAAACACCACTGTGTGCCCACGGTAATCATAGGCAGCCACCGATGTCATGCCGTCCTCTTTGTCCACAAACAAGGGTGTTCCTTCTATGGTGACCGTTCCACCAAGAGGTTGGTTAAAATCCTGACCACAGAAATTGTCATCAATCTGCAGAGGCTGCAGGAAGAGATAAGAAATATAATTAGACGTGATGCTGCAGGTAAGGGAACCTCCAAAGATACCGACCACACAATTTCTTAGGAGCCAGGGAACTATTTTATACTTTGCCAATATTGGCACTATTTATACATGCCAGGCAATTATCTCTGAGATTACACAGACACTGATTGGTATATATGCTCCTTGCACAGTCTACCTACCAGTCTGTGCCCTGTTTACACAATACATGGCACTGGGTTCCTGCGCATAGTGCCAATATAGTGTTAAGACAAAGGGTTAAAGTGATCGTAAACTCCCTCCTTTGTAAAATCAGATCTGGAATGTTGGTGATATTTTAGGTGGAGTTGAATTCATCAAATGTAATAAAGATGCGCTTTAACTTACTTTTTAATATAGATATAAAATTCAAATTCCCTGCACTCCAACCCCCACTACAAAAGTCCATTTTTATGCGAGCTAATGGTTTGAATTGTTCTCCAATCAGTGCTCTCCTCATATGACACTTTTGTTGTAGCTAGTGAGCTGATTGGAAAAACAGAATTTATGTTTACCTGATAAATTACTTTCTCCAACGGTGTGTCCGGTCCACGGCGTCATCCTTACTTGTGGGATATTCTCTTCCCCAACAGGAAATGGCAAAGAGCCCAGCAAAGCTGGTCACATGATCCCTCCTAGGCTCCGCCTACCCCAGTCATTCGACCGACGTTAAGGAGGAATATTTGCATAGGAGAAACCATATGGTACCGTGGTGACTGTAGTTAAAGAAAATAAATTATCAGACCTGATTAAAAAAACCAGGGCGGGCCGTGGACCGGACACCTACGTTGGAGAAAGTAATTTATCAGGTAAACATAAATTCTGTTTTCTCCAACATAGGTGTGTCCGGTCCACGGCGTCATCCTTACTTGTGGGAACCAATACCAAAGCTTTAGGACACGGATGAAGGGAGGGAGCAAATCAGGTCACCTAAATGGAAGGCACCACGGCTTGCAAAACCTTTCTCCCAAAAATAGCCTCAGAAGAAGCAAAAGTATCAAACTTGTAAAATTTGGTAAAAGTGTGCAGTGAAGACCAAGTCGCTGCCCTACATATCTGATCAACAGAAGCCTCGTTCTTGAAGGCCCATGTGGAAGCCACAGCCCTAGTGGAATGAGCTGTGATTCTTTCGGGAGGCTGCCGTCCGGCAGTCTCGTAAGCCAATCTGATGATGCTTTTAATCCAAAAAGAGAGAGAGGTAGAAGTTGCTTTTTGACCTCTCCTTTTACCAGAATAAACAACAAACAAGGAAGATGTTTGTCTAAAATCCTTTGTAGCATCTAAATAGAATTTTAGAGCGCGAACAACATCCAAATTGTGCAACAAACGTTCCTTCTTTGAAACTGGTTTCGGACACAGAGAAGGTACGATAATCTCCTGGTTAATGTTTTTGTTAGAAACAACTTTTGGAAGAAAACCAGGTTTAGTACGTAAAACCACCTTATCTGCATGGAACACCAGATAAGGAGGAGAACACTGCAGAGCAGATAATTCTGAAACTCTTCTAGCAGAAGAAATTGCAACTAAAAACAAAACTTTCCAAGATAATAACTTAATATCAACGGAATGCAAGGGTTCAAACGGAACCCCCTGAAGAACTGAAAGAACTAAATTGAGACTCCAAGGAGGAGTCAAAGGTTTGTAAACAGGCTTAATTCTAACCAGAGCCTGAACAAAGGCTTGAACATCTGGCACAGCGGCCAGCTTTTTGTGAAGTAACACAGACAAGGCAGAAATCTGTCCCTTCAGGGAACTTGCAGATAATCCTTTTTCCAATCCTTCTTGAAGGAAGGATAGAATCCTAGGAATCTTAACCTTGTCCCAAGGGAATCCTTTAGATTCACACCAACAGATATATTTTTTCCAAATTTTGTGGTAAATCTTTCTAGTTACAGGCTTTCTGGCCTGAACAAGAGTATCGATAACAGAATCTGAGAATCCTCGCTTCGATAAGATCAAGCGTTCAATCTCCAAGCAGTCAGCTGGAGTGAAACCAGATTCGGATGTTCGAACGGACCCTGAACAAGAAGGTCTCGTCTCAAAGGTAGCTTCCAAGGAGGAGCCGATGACATATTCACCAGATCTGCGTACCAAGTCCTGCGTGGCCACGCAGGAGCTATCAAGATCACCGACGCCCTCTCCTGATTGATCCTGGCTACCAGCCTGGGGATGAGAGGAAACGGCGGGAACACATAAGCTAGTTTGAAGGTCCAAGGTGCTACTAGTGCATCCACTAGAGCCGCCTTGGGATCCCTGGATCTGGACCCGTAGCAAGGAACTTTGAAGTTCTGACGAGAGGCCATCAGATCCATGTCTGGAATGCCCCACAGCTGAGTGACTTGGGCAAAGATTTCCGGATGGAGTTCCCACTCCCCCGGATGCAATGTCTGACGACTCAGAAAATCCGCTTCCCAATTTTCCACTCCTGGGATGTGGATAGCAGACAGGTGGCAGGAGTGAGACTCCGCCCATAGAATGATTTTGGTCACTTCTTCCATCGCCAGGGAACTCCTTGTTCCCCCCTGATGGTTGATGTACGCAACAGTTGTCATGTTGTCTGACTGAAACCGTATGAACTTGGCCCTCGCAAGCTGAGGCCAAGCCTTGAGAGCATTGAATATCGCTCTCAGTTCCAGAATATTTATCGGTAGAAGAGATTCTTCCCGAGACCAAAGACCCTGAGCTTTCAGGGATCCCCAGACCGCGCCCCAGCCCATCAGACTGGCGTCGGTCGTGACAATGACCCACTCTGGTCTGCGGAATGTCATCCCTCGTGACAGGTTGTCCAGGGACAGCCACCAACGGAGTGAGTCTCTGGTCCTCTGATTTACTTGTATCTTCGGAGACAAGTCTGTATAGTCCCCATTCCACTGACTGAGCATGCACAGTTGTAATGGTCTTAGATGAATGCGTGCAAAAGGAACTATGTCCATTGCCGCTACCATCAACCCGATCACTTCCATGCACTGAGCTATGGAAGGAAGAGGAACGGAATGGAGTATCCGACAAGAGTCTAGAAGTTTTGTTTTTCTGGCCTCTGTCAGAAAAATCCTCATTTCTAAGGAGTCTATTATTGTTCCCAAGAAGGGAACCCTTGTTGACGGAGATAGAGAACTCTTTTCCACGTTCACTTTCCATCCGTGAGATCTGAGAAAGGCCAGGACAATGTCCGTGTGAGCCTTTGCTTGAGGAAGGGACGACGCTTGAATCAGAATGTCGTCCAAGTAAGGTACTACAGCAATGCCCCTTGGTCTTAGCACAGCTAGAAGGGACCCTAGTACCTTTGTGAAAATCCTTGGAGAAGTGGCTAATCCGAAAGGAAGCGCCACGAACTGGTAATGCTTGTCCAGGAATGCGAACCTCAGGAACCGATGATGTTCCTTGTGGATAGGAATATGTAGATACGCATCCTTTAAATCCACCGTGGTCATGAATTGACCTTCCTGGATGGAAGGAAGAATAGTTCGAATGGTTTCCATCTTGAACGATGGAACCTTGAGAAACTTGTTTAAGATCTTGAGATCTAAGATTGGTCTGAACGTTCCCTCTTTTTTGGGAACTATAAACAGATTGGAGTAGAACCCCATCCCTTGTTCTCTTAATGGAACGGGATGAATCACTCCCATTTTTAACAGGTCTTTTACACAATGTAAGAATGCCTGTCTTTTTATGTGGTCTGAAGACAACTGAGACCTGTGGAACCTCCCCCTTGGGGGAAGTCCCTTGAATTCCAGAAGATAACCTTGGGAGACTATTTCTAGCGCCCAAGGATCCAGAACATCTCCTGCCCAAGCCTGAGCGAAGAGAGAGAGTCTGCCCCCCACCAGATCCGGTCCCGGATCGGGGGCCAACATTTCATGCTGTCTTGGTAGCAGTGGCAGGTTTCTTGGCCTGCTTTCCCTTGTTCCAGCCTTGCATTGGTCTCCAAGCTGGCTTGGCTTGAGAAGTATTACCCTCTTGCTTAGAGGACGTAGCACTTTGGGCTGGTCCGTTTCTACGAAAGGGACGAAAATTAGGTTTATTTTTTGCCTTGAAAGGCCGATCCTGAGGAAGGGCGTGGCCCTTACCCCCAGTGATATCCGAGATAATCTCTTTCAAGTCAGGGCCAAACAGCGTTTTCCCCTTGAAAGGAATGTTAAGTAGCTTGTTCTTGGAAGACGCATCAGCCGACCAAGATTTCAACCAAAGCGCTCTGCGCGCCACAATAGCAAACCCAGAATTCTTAGCCGCTAACCTAGCCAATTGCAAAGTGGCGTCTAGGGTGAAAGAATTAGCCAATTTGAGAGCATTGATTCTGTCCATAATCTCCTCATAAGGAGGAGAATCACTGTCGACCGCCTTTATCAGCTCATCGAACCAGAAACATGCGGCTTGTAGCGACAGGGACAATGCATGAAATTGGTTGTAGAAGGTAACCCTGCTGAACAAACATCTTTTTAAGCAAACCTTCTAATTTTTTATCCATAGGATCTTTGAAAGCACAACTATCCTCTATGGGTATAGTGGTGCGTTTGTTTAAAGTGGAAACCGCTCCCTCGACCTTGGGGACTGTCTGCCATAAGTCCTTTCTGGGGTCGACCATAGGAAACAATTTTTTAAATATGGGGGGAGGGACGAAAGGAATACCGGGCCTTTCCCATTCTTTATTAACAATGTCCGCCACCCGCTTGGGTATAGGAAAAGCTTCTGGGAGCCCCGGCACCTCTAGGAACTTGTCCATTTTACATAGTTTCTCTGGGATGACCAACTTGTCACAATCATCCAGAGTGGATAATACCTCCTTAAGCAGAATGCGGAGATGTTCCAACTTAAATTTAAATGCAATCACATCAGGTTCAGCTTGTTGAGAAATGTTCCCTGAATCAGTAATTTCTCCCTCAGACAAAACCTCCCTGGCCCCATCAGACTGAGTTAGGGGCCCTTCAGAAATATTAATATCAGCGTCGTCATGCTCTTCAGTATCTAAAACAGAGCAGTCGCGCTTACGCTGATAAGTGTTCATTTTGGCTAAAATGTTTTTGACAGAATTATCCATTACAGCCGTTAATTGTTGCATAGTAAGGAGTATTGGCGCGCTAGATGTACTAGGGGCCTCCTGAGTGGGCAAGACTCGTGTAGACGAAGGAGGGAATGATGCAGTACCATGCTTACTCCCCCTCACTTGAGGAATCATCTTGGGCATCATTGTCATTGTCACATAAATCACATTTATTTAAATGAATAGGAATTCTGGCTTCCCCACATTCAGAACACAGTCTATCTGGTAGTTCAGACATGTTAAACAGGCATAAACTTGATAACAAGTACAAAAAACGTTTTAAAATAAAACCGTTACTGTCACTTTAAATTTTAAACTGAACACACTTTATTACTGCAAATGCGAAAAAACATGAAGGAATTGTTCAAAATTTACCAAATTTTCACCACAGTGTCTTAAAGCCTTAAAAGTATTGCACACCAAATTTGGAAGCTTTATCCCTTAAAATAACGGAACCGGAGCCGTTTTGAACTTTAACCCCTTTACAGTCCCTGGTATCTGCTTTGCTGAGACCCAACCAAGCCCCAAGGGGAATACGATACCAAATGACGCCTTCAGAAAGTCTTTTCTAAGTATCAGATAAAATGATTCCTCAAGGCTAAATATGTGTTAATAATCAATCGATTTAGCCCAAAAAAAGTCTACAGTCTTAATAAGCCCTTTTTGAAGCCCTTATTTACAATCGTAATAAACATGGCTTACCGGATCCCAGAGGGAAAATGACAGCTTCCAGCATTACATCGTCTTGTTAGAATGTGTCATACCTCAAGCAGCAAGAGACTGCTCACTGTTCCCCCAACTGAAGTTAATTGCTCTCAACAGTCCTGTGTGGAACAGCCATGGATTTTAGTGACTGTTGCTAAAATCATTTTCCTCATACAAACAGAAAATCTTCATCTCTTTTCTGTTTCTGAGTAAATAGTACATACCAGCACTATTTCAAAATAACAAACTCTTGATTGAATAATAAAAACTACAGTTAAACACTAAAAAACTCTAAGCCATCTCCGTGGAGATGTTGCCTGTACAACGGCAAAGAGAATGACTGGGGTAGGCGGAGCCTAGGAGGGATCATGTGACCAGCTTTGCTGGGCTCTTTGCCATTTCCTGTTGGGGAAGAGAATATCCCACAAGTAAGGATGACGCCGTGGACCGGACACACCTATGTTGGAGAAATAATGCAAACCTTTAGCTCACAGAAACATGGACTTTGAAGTGGGCGGTGGAGCGCGGGGTATTTGAATTTCATATCAACGTACATATAGCGCATCCTCATTACAACTGATGAATTAAACTCAATCTAAAATATCACTAACATTCTGGATTTGTTTTTATAAAGAGGAGAGTTAACCATCACTTTAAGCCGTGTTATTTTTATTTATTTTTGGTAATGCATTTTGTAGAGTCCCTTGCAATAGTATGCTAAGGCTTTACACGTCCCTTTAAAATTCATAAATACATAAAAAAAAAAAAACAGGGTAAGAAAATTCCCAGGAGGAACTAAGGCTTCTCAAAATGTTCCTCACGGATCCTGTTTGGAGCATTCTGTGCACCTATTTACGTATTACCTTCCCTGGCTCACACAAATGTGCAGCTGGCAGAAACATCATTTTGTCCAGCTCTTATGTTTTGCTATAAATTTGTGAAGATTTCCAATAAAATATTTGCGGTTATTCTTATATATAAGAAACTTGCAGTTTAGTAAAGGCGGGGGAGGGGGGGGGATTATACGTATCAATGTTTTATTCATGAAAATAGGACAAATTGGAACACAATGAGAAATTATTACCCCAATGCACAGTTTAGAAACAGACAGATAGTAT
This sequence comes from Bombina bombina, assembly GCF_027579735.1. Taxonomy (NCBI): domain Eukaryota; kingdom Metazoa; phylum Chordata; class Amphibia; order Anura; family Bombinatoridae; genus Bombina; species Bombina bombina. The sequence continues at coordinate 292,027,940 of NC_069505.1, read as the reverse complement.
ATAAGACTCTAGTGCATAAATTTTAAGCAATTTTCTAATTTACTCCTATTATCATTTTTTCTTCGGTCTCTTGGAGTCTATTAGAAAAGCAGGAATAAACGCTTAGGAGCCAGCCTATTTATGATTCAGCACCTGGGTAGCGCTTGCGGATTGGTGGCTAAAATAAAATTATAGGGAGAGGTAGGCAGAACTGAACTGAAGATCCTTTATGTATGGTGTAATTTGATGGGGTAAAGGGAAAAATGTAATTACTACACTTTTCTGCAGTCTTGCATAAACATACTACATGAATGTGAAATATTTTGGACACACTAACACCTTGTTTGCTGCAATTATTTTTCAATAGTAAAAAAAAAAAAAAAAAACTCAACACTTGGCTATTTACGAAGAGACAGTCTTGACTTGTTACTGGACTGAATACAGAGAGCCACGGCCATGATGTTAACAAAAATCATTGTTTTACAGTATGTTGTCTAATCCCCACTGCTGACACCAATTCCGGACAAATATGTAGCAAGTTAGGCCTGTGAAGTCTGCACTGTACACTAACAATTCTCAGGAGTCGAAAATTGGTAAAGTTCTATTACTACACATAAGACATTTTATGTTAGAATCTCACTATGTTTCGTCATGTCCCTTGAATACCCGTAATATAAAAGGCTGGTACTTTGCTCTGTGTTTTCGCACTTTATGGGAATACACGTAACTAGAACAAAAGGGCAAGACAGAACAGCTATACAGGGATAGGGCTATACAGCTACTTTCAATGAGATTAAAAAATATCACAGGTTCCTACAGCTTACGTAAAACACCAATGTCTTGCTTAGTGAGTTCTAGTAAATACTGTACCTGTTGCCCTCACAGTTTAAGTGAAAGCACATTATTTATACTGACCTGTTGCCATCACAGTTTAAGTGAAAGCACATTATTTATAGTTACCTTCTCATACTCACTAAAAGAATTATTGGGACACCATTAAAGGGACACTGAACCCAATTTTTTTTCTTTTATGATTCAGATAGAGCATGCAATTTTAAGCAACTTTCTAATTTACTCCTATTATCAAATTCTCTTCATTCTCTTGGTATCTTTTCTTATCTAGGTTTAGATGATGGCCCATTTTTTGGTGAACACACTGTGTTGTTCTTGCTGATTGGTGGATAAATTCCCCCACCAATAAACAAGTGCTTTCCATGGTTCTGAACCAAAACAATAGCTTAGATGCCTTCTTTTTCAAATAAAGAAAGCAAGAGAACAAAGAAAAATTGATAATAGGAGTAAATTAGAAAGTTGCTTAAATTTGCATGCCCTATCTGAATCACTAAAGAAAAAAAACTGGGTTCAGTGTCCCCTTTAACATTAGAGAGTAACATCATAAATGGCAAGTTTACAATTTATAGATTTTAAACACATCACAACATGTTCCCTACATGATAAAGTGCCAGAGACTTAGGCGTGACAGTGACATCACCTGCTGAGAGTTCACATGTCAGGGATGTGTCAGAGCCGCTAGATTTTAGGGTGATGTCATAGTAACATCAAGTGCAGTAGCACTATCTGCTCTATGGAAATAAGACTCTTAGCTAATGCTACCAGGGAATCTGATATCATTTGTTTACCAGACTTAACTGGGTCACACACAGCTCAACTACAGTTATAGGAATATTAAACTCAATGCTTTACAAATGACCATATACTGTATATCCGCAATCAAACTCCTCATAGCAAAAGGTCTGCGCATACAAACGTTTTATATATGCAGAATGTGTATATCAGCAATTAAGTGTCGCATTGCTAAAGGTCTGCGCACACAATAAATGTTTATATATGCACAGTATATATCAGTAATTAAAGGGATAGTAAACCCCAAAATGTTCTTTAATGGTTTAGATAGAACATACAATGTTAAACAACTTTCTAATTTAATTCTATTATCAAATTTTCTTCATTGTTATCCATTGCTGAAGGGACAGCATTGCACTACTGACAGGAAGCTGAAAATATCTATTTAGCCAATCACAAGAGACAAATGTGTGCAGGCACCAATTAGCAGCAGCTCCCACTGGTGTAAGATATGTGCGTATTCGTTTTTTAACAAGGGATACTAAGAGAGCGAAGCACATTTAAAAATAGAAGTGAATTTAAAAGTGTCTTAAAATGACCAGCTCTATTTGAATCATGCAACTTTAATTTTGACTTTCCTATCCCTTTAAGTGCCACATTACTAAAGGTCTGTGCACACAATAAAAGCTTTTATATATATGCACAATGTATATCAGCAATAAAGCACTGCATTACAAAAGGTCTGCGCACACAATAAAAGGTTTTATATATATATATGCACAATGTATATCAGCAATAAAGCACCGCATTGCAAAAGGTCTGTGCACACAAATATTTTATATATGCACATATACTGTATTTCTGCAATCAAGTGCGCACACAAATGTTTTATATATGCACAGTATATATCAGCCTTTAAGCGCCACATTACAAAAGGTCTGCACACTCAAATGTTTATACATGCACAGTATATATCAGAAACTAAGTACTGCATTGCAAAAATGTCAGTGCACACAAATGTTTATATGTGCACAGTATATATTTAAAGGGAAAGTCTAGTCAAAAATAAACTTTCATGATTCAGATAGGGCATGTAATTTTAAACAATTTTCCAATTTACTTTTATCATTACATTTGCTTTGTTCTCTTGGTATTCTTATTTGCTTGCTAAACCTAGGTAGGCTCATATGATGGTATCTTAGCCCGT
>NC_069505.1:291992670-292017670 GCF_027579735.1 Bombina bombina | reverse complement strand
AAGTTTTGATAACCTGGACTCCGTCAGGTAAATTTTCATTTCTACAGAATCTATTAGTCCCTAGGAAGGAAACCCTTGTGAGAGGAGATAGAGAACTCTTTCCTTCGTTCACTTTCCACCCATGCGACCTCAGGAATGCCAGAACTATTTCTGTATGAGATTTGGCAATTTGAAAGCTTGACGCCTGTATCAGGATATCGTCCAGGTAAGGAGCCACCGCTATGCCTCGCGGTCTTAGGACCGCCAGAAGTGAGCCCAGAACCTTTGTAAAATTATTGGGGCTGTAGCCAACCCAAATGGAAGAGCTACAAATTGGCAATGCCTGTCTAGAAAGGCAAACCTCAGGAACTGATGATGATTCTTGTGAATCGGGAATGTGAAGGTAGGCATCCTTTAAGTCCACTGTGGTCATGTACTGACCCTCTTGGATCATGGGTAAAATGGTTCGAATAGTTTCCATCTTGAATGACGGAACTCTGAGGAATTTGTTAGGATCTTTAAATCCAAAATTGGTCTGAAGGTTCCCTCTTTTTTGGGAACCACAAACAGATTTGAATAAAACCCCTGTCCTTGTTCCGTCCGCGGAACTGGATTGGATCACTCCCATTACAAGGAGATCTTGTACACAGCTTAGGAATGCCTCTTTCTTTATCCGGTTTGCAAATAATCTTGAAAGGTGAAATCTCCCTTGTGGAGGAGAAGCTTTGAAGTCCAGAAGATATCCCTGAGATATGATCTCCAACGCCCAGGGATCCTGAACATCTCTTGCCCACGCCTGGGCGAAGAGAGAGAGGTCTGCCCCCTACTAGATCCGTTGTCGGATAGTGGGGCCGCTCCTTCATGCTGTCTTAGAGGCAGCAGCAGGCTTTCTGGCCTGCTTGCCCTTGTTCCAGGACTGGTTAGGTTTCCAGGCCTGCTTGGATTTAAGCAAAAGTTCCCTCTTGTTTTGAAGCAGAGGGAAGTTGATGCTGCACCTGCCTTGAAATTTCGAAAGGCACGAAAAGTAGACTGTTTAGCCTTTGATTTGGCCTGTCCTGAGGAAGGGTATGACCCTACCTACAGTAATGTCAGCAATAATTTCTTTCAACCAGGCCCGAATAAGGTCTGCCCCTTGAAAGGAATGTTGAGTAACTTTAGACTTTGAAGTCACATCAGCTGACCAGGATTTGAGCCATAGCGCCCTACGCGCCTGGATGGCGAATCCGGAATTCTTAGCCGTTAGTTTAGTCAAATGAACAATGGCATCAGAAACAAATGAGTTAGCTAGCTTAAGAGTTCTAAGCTTTTCAACAATTTCAGTCAATGGAGCTGTATGGATGGCCTCTTCCAGGGCCTCAAACCAGAATGCCGCCGCCGCAGCAGCAGTGACAGGCGCAATGCATGCAAGGGGCTGTAAAATAAAACCTTGTTGAATAAACATTTTCTTAAGGTAACCCTCTAATTTTTTTATCCATTGGATCTGAAAAAAGCACAACTGTCCTCAACCGTGATAGTGGTACGCTTTGCTAAAGTAGAAACTGCTCCCTCCACCTTAGGGACAGTCTGCCATAAGTCCCGTGTAGTGGCATCTATTGGAAACATTTTTCTAAATATAGGAGGTGGGGGAAAGGGCACACCGGGCCTATCCCACTCCTTACTAATAATTTCTGTAAGCCTTTTAGGTATTGGAAAAACCATCAGTACTCACCGGCACTGCATAGTATTTATCCAGCCTACACAATTTCTCTGGCACTGCAATTGTGTCACAGTCATTCAGAGCAGCTAATACCTCCCCAAGCAATACACGGAGGTTCTCAAGCTTAAATTTAAAATTAGAAATCTCTGAATCATGTCTCCCCGATTCAGAGACGTCACCCACAGACTGAAGCTCTCCGTCCTCAGGTTCTGCATATTGTGACGCAGTGGCTCTTACAGCATCTACGCGCTCTGTATCTCGTCTAACCCCAGAGCTATCGCGCTTGCCTCTCTATTCAGGCAATCTGGATAATACCTCTGACAGGGTATTATTCATGATTGCAGCCATGTCCTGCAAAGTAATCGCTATGGGCGTCCCTGATGTCACCCTCTGGTGACAATTCTTTTATAGATAAAGACTGATCTTACTGTTTAAGGTGAAAATCAATACATTTAGTACACATTCTCCTATGGGGGCTCCACCATGGCTTTTAAACATAATGAACAAGTATCCTCTGTTTCAGACATGTTTGTACAGACTAGCAATGAGACTAGCAAGCTTGGAAAACACTTTAAAGCAAGTTAACAAGCAATATAAAAAACGTTACTGTGCCTTTAAGAGAAAGAAATTTTGACAAAATTTGAAATAACAGTGAAAAAATGGCAGTTACACTAACAAAATTTTTACAGTGTATGTAACAAGTCAGCAGAGCATTGCACCCACTTGCAAATGGATGATTAACCCCTTAATAACAAAAACAGAATAACAAATGACAAAAACGTTTTTAAACACAGTCACAACAACTGCCACAGTCTACTGTGATTGTTACCCTCCTCAAACAGGACTTTGAAGCCTTTTGAGCCCTTCAGAGATGTCCTGGATCATGCAGGAAGAAGCTGAATGTCTCTGTCAGTATTTTTATCTGCACAGAAAAGCACTAAAATAGGGCCCTTCCCACTCATATTGCAACAGTGAAAAGCCTCAGGAACTGTTTCTAGGCAAAAATCAAACCAGCCATGTGGAAAAAAACTAGGCCCCAATAAGTTTTGTCACCAAACATATATAAAAACGATTAAACATGGCCAGCAAACGTTTTATATTACACTTTATAAGAGTATGTATCTCTATTAATAAGCCTGATACCAGTCGCTATCACTGCATTTAAGGCTTTACTTACATTAATCCGGTATCAGCAGCATTTTCTAGCAAATTCCATCCCTAGAAAAATATTAACTGCACATACCTTATTGCAGGAAAACCTGCACGCCATTCCCTCTCTGAAGTTACCTCACTCCTCAGAATATGTGAGAACAGCAATGGATCTTAGTTACTTCTGCTAAGATCATAGAAATCACAGGCAGATTCTTCTTCTAATGCTGGGCTGAGATGAAACAGTACACTTCCGGTACCATTTAAAAATAACAAACTTTTGATTGAAGTTAAAAAACTAACTATAATACACCACTCTCCTCTTACTACGTCCATCTTTGTTGAGAGTTGCAAGAGAATGACTGGATATGCAGTGAGGGGGGAGGAGCTATATAGCAGCTCTGCTGTGGGTGATCCTCTTGCAACTTCCTGTTGGAAGGAAAATATCCCACAAGTAATGGATGATCCGTGGACTGGATACACTTAACAAGAGAAATAATATAAATATATATATATATAATATATATATATATATATATATAGATATATATATATATATATATATATATATATATATATAATATACACACACACACACACACACACTGTATACATTTACACACACACTGTATACATTTACACACACACACACACACACTGTATACATTTACACACACACACACACACACTGTATACATTTACACACACTGTATACATTTACACACACACACACTGTATACATTTACACACACACAGTATACATTTACACACACACACTGTATACATTTACACACACACACTGTATACATTTACACACACACACTGTATACATTTACACACACACACTGTATACATTTTACACACACGACACACACTGTATACATTTACACACACACACACACACTGTATACATTTACACACACTGTATACATTTACACACACACACACTGTATACATTTACACACACACACACTGTATACATTTACACACACACACACTGTATACATTTACACACACACACACACTGTATACATTTACACACACCAGTATCATTTCACACACACACTGTATACATTACACACACACACAGTATACATTTACACACACACACTGTATACATTTACACACACACACTGTATACAATTACACACACACACACACTGTATACATTTACACACACACACACACACTGTATACATTTACACACACTGTATACATTTACACACACTGTATACATTTACACACACACACACTGTATACATTTACACACACACACACACACACACACACACCACACACTGTATAACACACACACACTGTATACATTTACACACACACACACACACTGAAACATTACACACACACACACTGTATACATTTACACACACACACACGTATACATTTATACACACATGAAAACACACACTGTATACATTTATACACACAGTATACACATACTGTATACATTTATACACACATGTATACACAACTGTATACATTTATACACACATGTATACACATACTGTATACATTTATACACACATGTATACACATACTGTATACATTTATAGCACACATGTATACACATACTGTATACATTTATACACACATGTATACACATACTGTATACATTTATACACACATGTATACACATACTGTATACATTTATACACACATGTATACACATACTGTATACATTTATACACACATGTATACACATACTGTATACATTTATACACACATGTATACACATACTGTATACATTTATACACACATGTATACACATACTGTATACATTTATACACACATGTATACACATACTGTATACATTTATACACACATGTATACACATACTGTATACATTTATACACACATGTATACACATACTGTATACATTTAATACACACATGTATACACATACTGTATACATTTATACACACATGTATACACATACTGTATACATTTATACACACATGTATACACATACTGTATACATTTATACACACATGTATACACATACTGTATACATTTATACACACATGTATACACATACTGTATACATTTATACACACATGTATACACATACTGTATACATTATCACCATTATCACATCACTGTATACATTTATACACACATTATACACATACTGTATACATTTATACACACATGTATACACATACTGTATACATTTATACACACATGTATACACATACTGTATACATTTATACACACATGTATACACATACTGTATACATTTATACACACATGTATACACATACTGTATACATTTATACACACATGTATACACATACTGTATACATTTATACACACATTGTATACACATACTGTATACATTTATACACACATGTATACACATACTGTAAACATTTATACACACATGTATACACATACTGTATACATTTATAACACACATGTATACACATACTGTATACATTTATACACACATGTATACACAAACTGTATACATTTATACACACAAGTATACACATACTGTATACATTTATACACACATGTATACACATACTGTATACATTTATACACACATGTATACACATACTGTATACATTTATACACACATGTATACACATACTGTATACATTTATACACACATGTATACACATACTGTATACATTTATACACACATGTATACACATACTGTATACATTTATACACACATGTATACACATACTGTATACATTTATACACACATGTATACACATACTGTATACATTTATACACACATGTATACACATACTGTATACATTTATACACACATGTATACACATACTGTATACATTTATACACACATGTATACACATACGGTATACATTTATACACACATGTATACACATACTGTATACATTTATACACACATGTTATACACATACTGTATACATTTATACACACATGTATACACATACTGTATACATTTATACACACATGTATACACATACTGTATACATTTATACACACATGTATACACATACTGTATACATTTATACACACATGTATACACATACTGTATACATTTATACACACATGTATACACATACTGTATACATTTATACACACAAGTATTCACATACTGTAGTAGCATTTATACACACATGTATACACATACTGTATACAGTTTATACACACATGTATATCACATACTGTATACAATTTATACACACATGTATACACATACTGTAATACATTTATACACACATGTAACACATACTGTATACATTTTATACACACATGTATACACATACTGTATACATTTATACACACATTATACACATACTGTATACATTTTATACACACATGTATACACATACTGTATACATTTATACACACATGTAATACACATACTGTATACATTTATTACACACATGTATTCACATACTGTATACATTTAATACACACATGTATAACACAGTACTGTATACATTTAATACACACATGGTATACACATACTTGTATACATTTATACACACATGTATTACACATACTGTAGACATTTATACACACAGGTATACACATACTGTATACATTTAGTACACACATGTATACACATACTGTATACATTATACACACATGTATACACATACTGTATACATTTATACACACATGTATACACATACTGTATACATTTATACACACATGTATACACATACTGTATACATTTATACACACATGTATACACATACTGTATACATTTATACACACATGTATACACATACTGTATACATTTATACACACATGTATACACATACTGTATACATTTATACACACATGTATACACATACTGTATACATTTATACACAGCATGTATAGCACATACTGTATACATTTATACACACATGTATAGCACATACTGTATACATTTATACACACATGTATACACATACTGTATACATTTATACACACATGTATACACATACTGTATACATTTATACACACATGTATACACATACTGTATACATTTATACACACATGTATACACATACTGTATACATTTATACACACATGTATACACATACTGTATACATTTATACACACATGTATACACATACTGTATACATTTATACACACATGTATACACAAACTGTATACATTTAGTACACACATGAATACACATACTGTGATACATTTATACACACATGTATACACAAACTGTATACATTTATACACACATGTATACACCATACTGTATAACATTTAATACACACATGTATACACATACTGTATACATTTATACACACATGTATACACATACTGTATACATTTATACACACATGATAACACATACTGTATACATTTATACACACATGTATACACATACTGTATACATTTTATACACACATGTATACACATACTGTATACATTTATACACACATGTATCACATACAGTATACATTTAACACACAATTATACACATACTGTAAACATTTATACACACATGTATACACATACTGTATACATTTATACACACATGTATACACATACTGTAATACATTTATACACATCATGTATACACATTACTGTATACATTTATACACACATGTATACACATACTGTATACATTATACACACAAGGTATACACATACTGTAATACATTTATACACACATGTATACACATACTTGTATACAGTTTATACACACATGTATACACATACTGTATACATTTATACACACATGTATACACATACTGTATACATTTTATACACACATGTATACACATACTGTAACATTTATACACACACACGTATACACATACTTGTATACATTTATACACACACAACAAAAGTATTACACAAACGGTCTAGGACATTTATACACACACGTATGACACATACTGTATACATTAATACACACACGTATACACAAACTGTATACATTTAATACACACATGTATACACATACTGTAGTAACATACACACACACTATACACTGTATACACACACACACTATACACATATACACTGTATACACACACACACTATACACATATACACTGTATACACACACACACTGTATACACAGTACTGTATACAGTACACACACTGATACACACACACAACTGTATACACACACACTGTATACATACACACACACTGTATACATACACACACACTGTATACATTTGCACACACACACTGTATACATTTACACACACACACTGTATACATTTACACACACACACTGTATACATTTACACACACACACACACACACTGTATACATTTACACACACACACTGTATACATTTACACACACACACACTGTATACATTTTACACACACACACACAGTATACATTTACACACACACTGTATACATTTACACACACACTGTATACATTTACACACACACACACACACACACAGTATACATTTACACACACACCGTATACATTTACACACACACCGTATACAGTTACACACACATACACTGTATACATTTATACACACATACACTGTATACATTTATACACACACACTGTATACATTTATACACACACACTGTATACATTTATACACATACTGTATACATACACACACATACTGTATACATACACACACACACTGTATACATACACACACACACTGTATACATTTACACACACTGTATACATACACACACACATACAGTATACATACACACACACATACAGTATACATACACACACACACACACTGTATACATCACACACACACATACAGTATACATACACACACACACATACAGTATACATACACACACACACACACAGTATACATACACACACACTGTATACATACACACACACATAGTATACATTTATACACACACACTTTATACATTTGCACACACACACTGTATACATTTACACACACACACTGTATACATTTACACACACACACTGTATACATTTACACACACACACTGTATACATTTACACACACACACTGTATACATTTACACACACACACTGTATACATATACACACACACACACACACACACACACTGTATACATTTACACACACACACTGTATACATTTTACACACACACACACACACACAGTGTATACATTTACACACACACACCCACTGTATACATTTACACACACATACACTGTATACATTTACAACACACATACACTGTTATACATTTATACACACACACTGTATACATTTATACACATACTGTATACAGACACACACACATACTGTATACATACACACACACACTGTATACATTTTAATACACACACTGAGTATACATTTATACACACACATACTGTATACATTACACAACACACATACTGTTAATACATACACACACACATACTGTATACATACACACACACACATACTGTATACATACACACACACACATACTGTATACATACACACACACACATACTGTATACATACGTCAGGGACACACCACATACGTGTATACATACACACACACACACTGTATACATACACACACACTGTATCACATACACACACACTGTTATACATACACACACACTGTATACATACACACACACTGTATACATACACACACACATACACTGTAATACATACACACACACATACACTGTATACATACACACATACACTGTATACATACAACACACACATACACTGTATACATACACACACACATACACTGTAGTACATACACACACATACACTGTATACATACACACACATACACTGTAGTACATACACACACACATACACTGTATACATACATAGCACATACACTGTATACATACACACACACTGTATACTACACACACTGTATACATTTATACACATACTGTATACATACACACACTCACACTGTAACATTTATACACACACATACTGTATACACTTATACACACACATTACTGTATACACTTATACCACACACATACTGTATACATTTATACACACATACTGTATACATTTATACACACACATACTGTATATATTTACAACACACATACTGTATATATTTACACACACTATATACACACACAGCACATAGAATTCGTACACATGCAGCAGCTATGTACATACATCTCAACAAGCATGATACAGCTGCACCAATGTAATGGGCACACATTGATTACAATATACACACAAATACAGCGCACAAATATATGTAGCAGCATCCTGACAGGGAACTACAGCAGGCAGACACAAACATACACTCGTACCCACACAACGCTCAACACACTATTGTCTGCTTACAATGTACAGTAGCAGTAGATACACACGTACACTTACCTAAGCATGCTTGTGCGCACACACACACTAATGCTGCTTACAACGTACAGCAGGCAGTAGATACACACGTACACTTACCTAAGCACGCTTGTGCACATCACACACGAATGACTGCTTACAACGTACAGGCACAGATTAGATACACATGTACAATTATACCTAGAGCACGCTTGTGTACACACACACACTAATGGCTGCTTACAATGTACAGTAGCAGTAGATACACACGTACACTTATACTTAAAGGGACACTGAAACCAAATTTTTTTCTTTTGTAATTCAGAAAGAGCATGCAAGTTTTAAGCAACTTTCTAAGTTTACCTCCTATTATCAATTTTTTCTTCGTTCTCTTGCTATCATTATTTGAAAAAGAAGGCATCTAAGCTTTTTTTTTTTGGTTCAGTACTGTGGACAGCACTTTTTTTATTGGTGATGAATTTATCCACCAATCAGCAAGGACAACCCCAGGTTGGTTCACAAAAATGGGTCGGCATCTAAACATACATTCTTGCATTTCAAATAAAGATACCAAGAGGAATGAAGAAAATTTGATAATAGGAGTAAATTATAAAGTTGCTTAAAATTTCATGCTCAATCTGAATCACAAAAGAATTTTTTGGGTTACAGTGTCCCCTTTAAGCACGCTCGTACACATACCTAAATGGGCTGCTTACAATGTACAGCAGTAGATACACACGTACACTTATACCGTAAGCACGCTCGTGCACACACACACTAATGGCTGCTTACAATGTACACGCAGCAGTTAGATACACACATAACACTTATACCTAAGCCACGCTCGTGCACAAACACACTAATTGCTGCTTACAATGTACAGGAGGCAGTAGATAAACACGTACACTTGCACCTAAGCACGCTCGTGCACACTACACTGTCTTCTTACAAAGTACTGCAGCAGTAGAATACACATACACTTAAACCTAAGCATGCTCGCACACACACTAATAGCTGCTTACATTGTACAGGGCGCAGTATATACACTCATACAGTTATATCTAAGCATGCTCATGCACGCACACTAATGGCTGGGGACCTCACACAGGAACAGCAGATACACAGACCGCTGCATTATCAGGTCACCCCTCCTCTCAGATCCTCTCCCCCAACCGTTTAGACAGGAGTTAATATTCCACACTGCTGCAGCAGAGCCTCCCAGCGACACAAGATCATCCAGTCGGTGTTTAAAAAAAAAAAAAAAAAAAAAAAAAAAAAAGAAGAAGATGGCAGGAATAAAGATGGGAGCCGGAGGAGCCAGTGAACCATGAAATCATTTTAATTCCCTGGATAATAGATGTTACCACAAAATCCACAGCTCCTCTGTGCCCCAAAAATACCAAGTACAATGGGTTTAAGGAGGCAGAAGATGCAAAACCTCATTTCTGCTGGCACTACGTGCAGAAAATTCTCAATAAAAATATCTGGCAGAGAAATAAAGTGCGCTAAAGAGGAAAGCAGCTAATATGGTGTCAGTTTAGCAGGTTAGAAGCACACTTAAACATAACCAGAAAGGAAAAGCAACCCAGAGAACTACAGTTATAACCACTTTCTGTATGTACTGACCACCAACAACACAAAGGGAAACGGTAACAGCGCAAACCGTAAACGCTTAAATTAAAAAGGGACAGGAAACACCAAAATGTGCTTTCATGATAAATGCACAGTATATATCGGTAATGAAAAGCTGCATTCCAAAACGTCTGCACAGTTAATATTTTATATATACACACAGTATATATCAGTAATGAAAAGCTGCATTCCAAAACGTCTGCACAGTTAATATTTTATATATACACACAGTATATATCAGTAATGAAAAGCAGCATTACAAAACGTCTGCACAGTTAATATTTTATATATACACACAGTATATATCAGTAATGAAAAGCTGCATTACAAAACGTCTGCACAGTTAATATTTTATATATACACACAGTATATATCAGTAATGAAAAGCTGCATTCCAAAACGTCTGCACAGTTAAATTTTATATATACACACAGTATATATCAGTAATGAAAAGCTGCATTACAAAACGTCTGCACAGTAAATATTAGATACACACAGTTATCAGTAATGAAAAGCTGCATTACAAAACGTCTGCACAGTAAATATTAGATACACACAGTATATATCAGTAATGAAAAGCTGCATTACAAAACGTCTACACAGTTAATATTTTATATATATACACACACACACACAGACTCACAGTATATAAAATGTAATTAAAAGGACAGGAAATCCCCACAATTGTCTTCATAATTCAGATACAACATACAATTTTGAACAACTTTCCAGTTTAATTCTATAATCAAATATGCTTAATTCTCGTTATCCTTAGCTGAAGGAACAGCATTGCACTACTGACAGCTAGCTGAACACATCTAGTTAGCCAATCACAAGAGACAAATGCATGCATGCCCCAATCAGCTCTAGCTCCCACTAGTGTAGGATATGTGCATGTTCTTTTTCAACAAGGGATACCAAGAGAACAAAGCACATTTGAAAATAGAAGGGAATTTAAAAGGGTCTTAAAATGACATGCTCTATTTGTATAATGCAAGGTTCATTTTGACTTTCCTATCCCATTAAACATAAAAAGCTTTTACTATGTGCTCTGGGATACTGAGATCTGATCCAAAGAACCGTCCTAAATCACAAATGGATAAAATCTAGAATATTTTATAAATATAATCTGCAGTAATTACGCAAACACTGAGCTGTACAAATGTCCACAAGGCAACAGGACGATACTAGCACCTGCATTAAAGGGAGGTAAGATCAGATCAAGCTTTCATGGCACAGAAAAAAACAGCAATTTAAAAAAGAAGTTTACTTTCACTTCAATTTTAAAATTTGTTCCCTCTGTAGCTTTTGTTGAAAAGCATATCTAGAAATGAGACTCAGTAGCAGCAATGCATTACTGGGAGCGAACTGCCAATTGGTGGTTGCACACAAGCCTCTTGTCATTCACTCATCAGATGTATTTAGCTCCCATTAGTGCATTGCTGCACTTGAACTGACTTTAACTATGTGTTTGCAGCAAGCCACCGAGCAATAATAAAATACTCTTAACACCTGAGAGCATTTTGTGTGTACACTTTTATGTTTTTTTAAGGGACATGAAAGCCACATTTTTTCTTTTGTGATTTAGAAAGAGCATGTCATTTTAAACAACTTTCTAATTTACTTCCATTATCTCATTTGCTTCATTCTCTTGATATCACTTGCTGAAAAGCATATCTAGATATGCTCAGTAGCTGCTGATTGGTTGCTGCACATAGAAGCCTTGTGTGATTGGCTCGCGCATGTTCATTGCTATTTCTTCAACAAAGGATATCTAAAGAACTGAGCAAATTAGATAATAGAAGTAAATTAGAAAGTTGTTTAAAATTACATGCCCTATCTGAATCATGAAAGTTTAATTTTGACTAGACTGCCCCTTTAAATATAATTAGTAAATGGATGGCACAAAAGCTTCTTTTTGGAGCCGGATGGAGGGAAGTTATACAGAAACACACAGAGGTGGTTTATGGAGAAGAAGTAAAATATTTGTAGCTGGGGGGGGGGGGGGGGTCCGGGGGGGATTCAAGAGATGTTTTAAGGGTGCTAAGACTGTCAGCAAAGTGTTAAGGAAGAACTTGAATCCGATAACTGGAACTGAACCAGGAAAGTTATGGAAGGCTGGCAGCGGTTCCCCCCTTACAGCTTCAGAGCCAAAGTGAAATGATATCATCCGCTATACGGCTCAGTTTGCATCACTAGAACCCTCGCTGACTCCTGAATATGCAACACGATGGATGCTGATGTGTTTACTGCTCTGCTTTGTCTCAACAAACTCGCTGGGAAATGACAAATACAGCTGCACACCCACAAAAAAAAAAAAAAAACTCCTCAGCAGCGCACACTACCTCGCTGTCAATAAATAATTACACTGACAATTAGCTCATTAACATCAAAACGCCTCATTAGGGAGTCTGTAGCTAAACATTTATATGGCTTCTGCACCACCTAGGTCAGAGAAAGGAGAGAAAAGCTGCCGTTCCCAATATCTACCCAGCAGCCTGGCACCGAGGGTAAATCCCTGATGCCCAATTAGTGACCAATCCCAGTAATGCGGGTGTGTGAGGGCTACAGCTACTGCTCAGCTGCACCTCTGCTGAAATAAAGGCACATTTAACCCCTAAGCTGCCAGAAAGGGATTCTTTTTTTGACACATTTGGCAGAACCCCTTATGCTGTGAGACAAAGAAACTGCAGCAGTTGGAGAGAACATGTGAAGAAAAAAGCAGAAGCGACCGTGTGGGTCATTGTACAGCACTGGGTACACAAGGCAGCGGCACAGTCATAGCTACAAGCAGCCTATAGACCCTCAAGCTTCTGGATTATTCTATTTATGAACAAAAAAAAACAATGGCTGCTTCAGCTTTGTGACTGGCACCTGACTCTTTCCCTAAACTATAAGCCACTAAGATACAAACAGCCAGCCCAGAAATGCACACAGTGCTAAAGCCTTACACCCACAGCTACTAGAATTATACGTACAGCTCATAATGATACAGATCCTCCTGTATGTATACAAACATCCTTGTCTCACTCCTTACGGGCAGTAATGCGCAAAGCATTGTCACACACACACACAAAATCACTGCCACACGCACATAAAACATGAACACACTCACAGGCACTAATACACACACAATCACTGTCACAAGCACATAAAACATGCACACACACAGAACACAATCACTGTCACAAGCACATAAAACATGAATACATACACACACAACACAATTACTGGCACTAGCACATACAACATGAACACACACACAGGCACTAATACACACACAATCACTGGTCACAAGCACATAAAACATGCACACACACACACTAATACACACAGAACACAATCACTGCCACAAGCACATAAAACATGAATACATACACACACAATTACTGGTACTAGCACATTCAAAATGAACACGCACACAGGCACTAATACACACACAATCACTAGTCACAAGCACATACAACATGAACATGCATACAGAAACTAGCATGCACTAATAAACACAATCTTTTACACTAGCACATACAACATTAACACGCTCACAATCACTGCCACTAGCACATACAACATGAACATACATACAGGAACTAGCATGCACTAATATTTACACACACACACCACAATCACTGCCACTAGCACATACAACATGAACACACACAGGCACTAGCATGCACTAATATACACACACAATCACTGCCACAAGCACACAAAAAAACACAAACACACTAATACACACACAGAACACAATCACTGCCACAAGCACATACAACATGAACACGCACACAGGCACTAGCATGCACTAATATGTTATATATTTTAGATTACAATATTAATTATGACTATCTCCGCAGTAACCTCCAACGTGTTATATATTTTATATAAGGTTATAGATATAATTAAAACTAACTCAGCGGCAACATTCAATATATTTGTATTTTTCTGTAGTTCTAATCAGGTGATATCTTTTTAAACACAGCAAATTATATTTGTGGAGTAAAGAGGATTCAGTTTGGAAAAATATATACAGATTTATTAAACATTAAACAAGCTACTAAAAAGCGATATACCATTTAATTATACACAAAGGAAACTCTGATACACTATGAAATAACATATACAGTGTACTATTTTGCTTAGTTTTTAACCCTATGGATACAAACAGTGAAATCTATTACAAGGTAAAATAAACCAGCATTTACCAATTATGCAGTATGTGTTACTAACAACGGTTATTTGATATAATCTTAGCCAAATAATATCATTAAAATTATGTTTGGTAACTTAACAATACAATCAGTCAGATTCAGAATTTATATCTACAGCCGAAGGAACGCATAAGAACCTCTCTAATGCCTCAACAAATATATACACAATCACTGGCACCAGCACATACAATATGAACATGCATACAGGAACTAGCATGCGCTAATACACACACAATCACTGCCACTAGCACATACAACATGAATATGCATACAGGCACTAGCATGCACGAATATACACAGAACACACACAATCACTGGCACAACACGCACTAGCATGCACTAATATAAACAGAACACACACAATCACTGGCACCAGCACATACAACATGAACATGTATACAGGAACTAGCATGCACTAATACACAACGTGACAATACACAGGCGCTAATGCACACAACGTGACAATACACAGGCGCTAATGCACACAACGCGACAATACACAGGCGCTAATGCACAGTCACTAACATACAAGGCTTAGTCAGGACATTTCTCAGGCAACAACACTGCAGGTTCTTTAAAATTCCCATCGCAGATGCAAGTCCGCAGGCCCAGCCCTATCCAATCGCTGTCTAATAGCTCAGCTGTATTATGTTTTTATTATGAGGACATGAAGCCTAGAAAACCGGTGTGAATACTGAACACATGGAAATGAAGGCACAGTACTGTGTGCGCCTCATGTCTGCCCAGGTGCCAGCAAAGATGCGCTTTATCATCACATTATTTACAGCTTAAAGGAGCCCAAAGAAAATGGTTATGCTCTTTCTTCATGGGAACCTGAAGGTTCTACATGTGACTTGCAAATGTTTTTGCTTCTGAAGAGCAGGATTTTGTAAATGGTTAAGGAGAATATAAATCAGTTTGCACAAGTAAAATACAAATATGGATATAACAAAATAAAAATACATCAAAAACATAAGGCATTGCTGAGCATTCAGGGACAGGAGCACTCGCAGCACCTGAAAACCCTGAAGCAGCAGTGGCAAGCGGGCAGCCCAGAGCGTGGGCCCTGGGGCAAGGGGGCGGCCCAGAGCGTGGGCCCTGGGGCAAGGGGGCGGCCCAGAGTGGGGCCCTGGGGTAGAATGCTAGGAGCCAGTGGCTCCTTGGCTTCGGGGTTTGTCAAGCTCTGCACTACTCTACCAGTTCCCATATGCAACACTTGCTGATCTCTGCCCTGTGGTTACTGCACACGTTTTTACACCTGTAAGTATAGAAAGCTATGTGACGTTGCAACTTACAAGTATGTTTCTTTATATGATTTTATTATGAGGACAACTACTGTGTGTGGTTTCCATAAGATGTGCACACTTTGTCCGATAGTGCAGTCCAGGTGCTACCAGGGGCACAGGCTGGATAAGACAAGGAAAGGGTTAATAACCACACAGCCCAGGGGTCTCTCACCAGCCCATATCCTGGGTTTGTGGTCACAATTATTCCTCGCCTGTGTAAATTCCTTCTCTGCTAATTTCCCAGGGGGGCGACCGCTGAGTGACAACATAAAGTTAATAAACGATAATTAGTGGCAGAAAAGAGAGCACTGCTCAGCATTCAGTCACCCAACAGGCGGCCAGCGCTTAATCCTTACTCTGCTCCCGTGTGCCACAGTCATGCTCCACAAGAGGTGACACCAAGGACAGCAGTGACATTTCTTACTATCTATGCTTCTATACAGAGGTGTAAATTGTGCGGTATGCACCATACACAGGGAGACTGCATGGCATACACTTTATACAGCAGTGCTTGATATAGGAGCCAGTGGCTCCCAGGTTTGTCGAGACCTGTTATACAGGGAAGATTGTGTGTGGCCTTCCATCCCAGAGATGCCGAGAGCATCCTGCATAGCAATATGATATAGCTTGCCTAACCCTGCTACATGCTACACACTGATTGTTTACTGCAGTGCACAAGCTTTTTCACATATGGCATCTGGTTGGCGACGGCAAAAGTAGACCAGATAAACACTCAATGCAGCACTTAATTACCAATATATACTGTGAATATATATAAAAAAAAACATTTGTGTGCGTGTAGGCCTTTTGTTATGCAGCACTTAATTACCAATATATACTGTACAATGTACATATATATTTATTGTGTGAACAGACGTTTTGTAATGTAGCGCTTAATTACCAATATATACTGTGCATATATAAAAGATTTATTGTATGCGCAGTCCTTTTGTAATGCAGTATTTAAAGGGATAGGAAAGTCCAAATTAACTTGCATGAATTTTAAGACTCTTCTATTTTCAAATGTGCTTTGTTCTCTTGGTATCCATTGTTGAAAATAATTACACACATATCCTACACCAGTGGGAGCTAGCTGGTGATTGGTGCCTGCATACATTTGTCTCTTGTGAATGGCTATTTAGCCAACTAGATATGTTCAGATTGCTGCCAGTATGCAATGTGGTTCCTTCATCAAAGGATAACATGAGAATGAAGCAAATTTGATAAAAGTAAATTTGAAAGTTGCTTAAAATTGTATGTTCTATCTGAATTATGAAGGATTTTTTTTTTTTTTTAAGAGGGGGGGGGATTTCTTGTCCCTTTAATTATCGATATATACTGTGCATATATAAACATTTATTGTTTGAACAGATGTTTTATAATGTGGCACTTAATTACCGATACAGAGATAAAGAGATATAGATATATATATATATAGATAGTAGATAGATAGATATATTGCTCCTTCTGAGACTACACAGGTATAGGTGTGCTTTTCAACAAAAGATAACAAGATTACAAAGCAAATTAGATAAACATTGTATGTTCTATTTTGATTTATGACATTTTAATCCCAACCTGTCTCTCTCTGTAATTCTATATTACCACAAGTTTAATGCCATTTTCATGTGCTTGATACAAAATAGATTTTAGTAATTGAAGTCAGCTGTTGAACCCTCTGCTACACCTCCCTATCTGGATATATTTATCCATAGAAATAAGGTGCCATCTTCGGCTGGACAGCTGTGCCACTAAACTGCCTCTCTTCACATTCTGGTACTTGGAACCTGCAGTGCTGACAACTTGATAGCAGAACTCACTAGCCCAGCATGGTATGGGCTAACAATGTGCAGGTTTCCAGCAGAGGTAGCCCTGAGAGTGCACGTGTTGAGGGTGGCTGGTCATTTTTCTGCACTTGCTTTCAGGTTTGCCAACAATCATGTTACAATTACATCACTTGGCGGAGTATTGAATTAGTCTGAAAGCAAAATCAAATCAGCGTGCACAGAGCTCCTCAGGAGAGAGGTCCCCTTTAGCTTGTCAGCCAGCTGTTACCTATCTCTCAAGAAAACACTAGAAGAGACGCCAATGCCAACACTGAACACGGCACGAGAGTCACAGTGAACATAACCACTGTGTGCCAACATACTGGCCGGGGTTTGCCCACCTTTGTCCCTCAGCTGCCCTGCGGTTGGCATCCTTAGCTTTAGGTGTCAGTTGCTGTATTAGATACATGAAGCAAAATGCTAAAAGACGAGACATTAGAGCCCATCTTTTTCTTAACTTTATTTAAAAGAAAACATTCTTGTCACCTCTTTTTCCACCAATAGCACTTCAGGACTAACAGTGCAGTTATTTAGTCCCTGGCATTACAAATGTCTGGTGCCAGCGCTACAGGGCTAACAGTGCAGTTATTTAGTCCCTGGCATTACAAATGTCTGGTGCCAGCGCTCCAGGGCTAACAGTGCAGTTATTTAGTCCCTGGCATTACAAATGCCTGGTGCCAGCGCTTCAGGGCTAACAGTGCAGTTATTTAGTCCCTGGCATTACAAATGTCTGATGCCAGCGCTCCAAGGCTAACAGTGCAGTTATTTAGTCCCTGGCATTACAAATGTCTGGTGCCAGCTCTCCAGGTCTAATGTACAGTTATTTAGTCCAAGGCTAACAGTGCAGTTATTTAGTCCCTGGCATTACAAATGCCTGGTGCCAGCGCTTCAGGGCTAACAGTGCAGTTATTTAGTCCCTGGCATTACAAATGTCTGATGCCAGCGCTCCAAGGCTAACAGTGCAGTTATTTAGTCCCTGGCATTACAAATGTCTGGTGCCAGCTCTCCAGGTCTAATGTACAGTTATTTAGTCCCTGGCATTACAAATGTTGGTGTCAGCGCTTCAGGGCTAACAGTGCAGTTATTTAGTCCTGGTATTACAAATGTCTGGTGCCAGCGCTTCAGGGCTAACAGTACAGTTATTTAGTCCCTGGTATTACAAATGTCTGGTGCCAGCGCTTCAGGGCTAACAGTGCAGTTATTTAGTCCCTGGCATTACAAATGTCTGATGCCAGCGCTCCAAGGCTAACAGTGCAGTTATTTAGTCCTGATATTACAAATGTCTGGTGCCAGCTCTCCAGGTCTAATGTACAGTTATTTAGACCCTAGTATTACAAAATGTCTGGTGCCAGCGCTCCAGGCCTAACAGTGCAGTTATTTAGTCCCTGGCATTACAAATGTCTGGTGCCAGCGCTTCAGGGCTAACAGTGCAGTTATTTAGTCCCTGGAATTACAAATGTCTGGTGCCAGCGCTACAGGGCTAACAGTGCAGTTATTTAGTCCCTGGTATTACAAATGTCTGGTGCCAGCGCTTCAGGTCTAACAGTGCAGTTATTTAGTCCCTGGCATTACAAATGTCTGGTGCCAGCGCTCCAAGGCTAACAGTGCAGTTATTTAGTCCCTGGTATTACAAATGTCTGGTGCCAGCGCTCCAGGTCTAACAGTGCAGTTATTTAGTCCCTGGTATTACAAATGTCTGGTGCCAGCGCTTCAGGTCTAATGTACAGTTATTTAGTCCCTGGTATTACAAATGTCTGATGCCAGCGCTCCAGGTCTAACAGTGCAGTTATTTAGTCCCTGGTATTACAAATGTCTGGTGCCAGCGCTTCAGGTCTAATGTACAGTTATTTAGTCCCTGGCATTACAAATGTCTGATGCCAGCACTCCAGGCCTAACAGTGCAGTTATTTAGTCCCTGGCATTACAAATGTCTGGTGCCAGCTCTCCAGGTCTAATGTACAGTTATTTAGTCCCTGGCATTACAAATGTCTGGTGCCAGCACTCCAGGTCTAATGTACAGTTATTTAGTCCCTGGCATTACAAATGTCTGGTGCCAGCTCTCCAGGTCTAATGTACAGTTATTTAGTCCCTGGCATTACAAATGTCTGGTGCCAGCGCTCAAGGGCTAACAGTGCAGTTATTTAGTCCCTGGTATTACAAATGTCTGATGCCAGTGCTTCAGGGCTAACAGTGCAGTTATTTAGTCCCTGGCATTACAAATGTCTGGTGCCAGCTCTCCAGGTCTAATGTACAGTTATTTAGTCCCTGGCATTACAAATGTCTGGTGCCAGCGCTCCAGGGCTAACAGTGCAGTTATTTAGTCCCTGGTATTACAAATGTCTGGTGCCAGCACTCCCGGTCTAACAGTGCAGTTATTTAGTCCCTGGCATTACAAAGGTCTGGTGCCAGCACTTCAGGTCTAACAGTGCAGTTATTTAGTTCCTGGTATTACAAATGTCTGGTGCCAGCGCTTCAGGGCTAACAGTGCAGTTATTTAGTCCCTGATATTACAAATGTCTGGTGCCAGTTCTCCAGGTCTAACAGTGCAGTTATTTAGTCCCTGGCATTACAAATGTCTGGTGCCAGCGCTCCAGGCCTAACAGTGCAGTTATTTAGTCCCTGGCATTACAAATGTCTGGTGGCAGCGCTCCAGGCCTAACAGTGCAGTTATTTAGTCCCTGGTATTACAAATGTCTGATGCCAGCGCTCCAGGGCTAACAGTGCAGTTATTTAGTCCCTGGCATTACAAAGGTCTGGTGCCAGCGCTTCAGGTCTAACAGTGCAGTTATTTAGTCCCTGGCATTACAAATGTCTGGTGCCAGCGCTCCAGGTCTAACAGTGCAGTTATTTAGTCCCTGGCATTACAAATGTCTGGTGCCAGTGCTTCAGGGCTAACAGTGCAGTTATTTAGTCCCTGGCATTACAAATGTCAGGTGCCAGCGCTTCAGGGCTAACAGTACAGTTATTTAGTCCCTAGCATTACAAATGTCAGGTGCCAGCGCTCCAGGCCTAAGAGTGCAGTTATTTAGTCCCTGGTATTACAAATGTCTGGTGCCAGCGCTCCAGGCCTAAGAGTGCAGTTATTTAGTCCCTGGTATTACAAATGTCAGGTGCCAGCGCTCCAGGCCTAAGAGTGCAATTATTTAGTCCCTGGTATTACAAATGTCTGATGTCAGCACTCCAGGACTAACAGTGCAGTTATTTAGTCCCTGGCATTACAAATGTCTGGTGCCAGCGCTCCAAGGCTAACAGTGCAGTTATTTAGTCCCTGGCATTACAAATGTCTGGTGCCAGCGCTCCAAGGCTAACAGTGCAGTTATTTAGTCCCTGGCATTACAAATGTCTGGTGCCAGCGCTCCAAGGCTAACAGTGCAGTTATTTAGTCCTGGCATTACAAATGTCTGGTGCCAGCGCTCCAGGGCTAACAGTGCAGTTATTTAGTCCCTGGAATTACAAATGTCTGGTGCCAGCGCTCCAAGGCTAACAGTGCAGTTATTTAGTCCCTGGCATTACAAATGTCTGGTGCCAGCGCTCCAGGGCTAACAGTGCAGTTATTTAGTCCCTGGTATTACAAATGTCTGGTGCCAGCGCTCCAGGGCTAACAGTGCAGTTTATTTAGTCCCTGGTATTATAAATGTCTGGTGCCAGCGCTCCAGGACTAACAGTGCAGTTATTTAGTCCCTGGTATTACAAATGTCTGGTGCCAGCGCTCCAGGGATAACAGTGCAGTTATTTAATTCCTGGTATTACAAATGTCTGATGCCAGCGCTTCAGGGCTAACAGTGCAGTTATTTAGTCCCTGGTATTACAAAGGTCTGATACCAGCGCTTCAGGACTAACAGTGCAGTTATTTAGTCCCTGGTATTACAAATGTCTGGTGCCAGCGCTCCAAGGCTAACAGTGCAGTTATTTAGTCCCTGGCATTACAAATGTCTGATGCCAGGGCTTCTGAAGTTTTCTTGTAGACCCCCTACTCAGGGCCTCTATATGCCTGCAGTGCTGGTATCTATGTTTTACACAAATTTGCTTCTCTCTTCTGGTATTCTTGAAAAGCATACCTAGGTAAGCACAGGATAAGCAATGCACTACTGCAAGATAGCTGCTGATTAGTGGCTACACACATCTCTCGCCATTGGCTCAACAGATGTGCTCAGCTAACTCCCTGTAGTGCATTGTTTCTCTGAAGCATACTTTAACTATGTTTTTATATCAAGTAACAATACTATTCTCTAACATATTACTGCATTTTCTGTTTCCACTCTATGTCCCTTTAATATTGCTGTTAGGTACCCAACAACCTGATATCTATTAGTATATATTTCTGCTAGTAATGTTTCCTAAATGACACTAATATTTGTTTAATTATATGTAGTAAAAAAACACTTTGCAATACACATTTTTTTATTCCCCCTCTCTCGTTTTAATTGCATTTTGAACATAAGTTTTGCACTTTAGAGAACTAGAACACGACAGACTTTACAAGCCTAATCCTTTCTACATATCTGTCCATAATTCTCCACAGCAGAGAAAAGATAAGATAATACAAAACAATACAAGGTTTACCCAACATAATGACCATGGCTAGTCTTGTCTGCTTCTGGATTGGCTCCTCTAAATAAGGCAAGTGAGGGGTGTTTTGCTACTGAATAACAAATTGTACAATTAATGTATTTCATTTTTTCACCCCTGCATAGTATGTTCATTTATTACAAGATAGCAGAGAAAAGCACAAGGTTTTTACTGCCCTTATGTTATGTATTAAACCACAGCTATTGCACAGGTAACCCTGTTTATACGGATCAATAAGATTGGTACAATTATAACCTCAGGAAAGAAAAACATTTCCAAGCTTTTAGTGAGCAGAGGAGAGACCAAGTGCTACGAAAGCTTCCTGGTTCCACCTGCCCTCTCCAGATACAGCGTGAAAATTGCATATGACACGGTAGGCGAGTAGGATAAATATTGCCCTCATTCAAGAGGTAATCTGGCCTTGCTTTAATCCGGGGCTATGAATGCAGCTCTCTAAAGTAGGTTATTACTGTGATCTGCAAAAAGATTATCTCTCCTGATAACTCCCCTGAGTGAATTACTGTGAGCTACAATCACAAAAACAATGAAAAACAAATAAGACTGAAATCTAAACACCAGCGCCTCGTATAGAGCAGGAAAAAAATTAAAAAAAAACTTGCGGAAATTATTGGAAGAGACAGACACTTTACTGGCATTTCTGTATTTTCCATTCCCCAGTAAGCATTTAGAGTATTTGCTCCTGAGAGCAGTATGAAAATGATCAGACTCCGTCCTTATCACTGAGATATTTGTGGTTAGAAAGGCCCATTACTGAGCTTCTTCTGACTACTAACACTGAATGATTTAGTCTGCCGCATACCAGAAATCATCCTACAATAACTGCCCTGTATGACACAACACTTATGTTTTATTTTGTTATAGTGTGTTTTAGTTGTGTAGTTTTGCTTAGAAGAGTCAAAAAGAAAATGCTAACATGGCTAGCAAACACTTTTTTAGTAAAATGTCAGAATTAGGTGTAAATAAAAAAAAAATTATAATATTTTAGAATAATAGACTAACAGATGATCCCACTTATGGGGAGAACTTACCGAGTTAATACACACGAGTTCCTTGTTTAGAAGCCAGGGCAAAGAAAGCTTTCCTTCCCCTCTGTAACAAGACTGAATGCGTTCCTTAATTTTGTCCTTGATTTTATTCAGGGTGAACAGGCATAGGACAGATTGTTTCGGTGGTTTCACCCTGTTCTTTTGTCCCTGAGAAAAGATGGTAAAAAGAATGTCTTCTTGCTCAGATATGCCCAACTCTAAGGCCAATCGTTTTCCAGGTTTGCTCAGGTAGGCATCCTGTATGAGACGATACTCCACACCATCCTTCATGCAGCCAATAGGGAATTCCACATAAGAATAAAACTTGGGGTCATCTACGCAAAGTCGAACAATTTTGGAAGTGAAGAACTGT
>NC_069505.1:291977670-291987670 GCF_027579735.1 Bombina bombina | reverse complement strand
CCAGGAATAAGCAGGAGATGCACGCAGACGGCGCTAGCCCCCAGGAATAAGCAGGAGATGCACGCAGACGGCGCTAGCCCCCGGGAATAAGCAGGAGATGCACGCAGACGGCGCTAGCCCCCGGGAATAAGCAGGAGATGCACGCAGATGGCGCTAGCCCCCAGGAATAAGCAGATGCACGCAGATAGCGCTTGCACCCAGGAATAAGCAGGAGATACAGGCAGACAGCGCTTGTGCCCCGGAATAAGCAGTAGATACACGCAGACAGCGCTTCCACCCAGGAATAAGCAGGAGATACACGTAGACAGCGCTTGCAACCAGGAATAAGCAGGAGAAAAACGCAGATAGCGCTAGCAGAAAGGTGTCACAAAGAAGCCACCTGGAAGTATCAAGAGAAGCCAAACAGCCCCTCTTTTGTGGCTATTTAAACAAAGAGCAGAAAAGGGCCAGTGGTTTGAGTGCAGCCCAGGAGCAAGGACACAACTAGAGCTTCCTGCTGTTAAAAGGAATAAGCAGGAGATGCACGCAGACGGCGCTAGCCCCAAGGAATAAGCAGGAAATGCACGCAGACGGCGCTAGCCCCCAGGAATAAGCAGGAGATGCACGCAGACGGCGCTAGCCCCCAGGAATAAGCAGGAAATGCACGCAGACGGCGCTAGCCCCCAGGAATAAGCAGGAAATGCACGCAGACGGCGCTAGCCCCCAGGAATAAGCAGGAGATGCACGCAGACGGCGCTAGCCCCCAGGAATAAGCAGGAGATGCACGCAGATGGCGTTAGCCCCAGGAATCAGCAGGAGATGCACGCAGACGCGCTAGCCCCCGGGAATAAGCAGAGATGCACGCAGACGGCGCTAGCCCCCGGGAATAAGCAGGAAATGCACGCAGACGGCGCTAGCCCCCAGGAATAAGCAGGAGATGCACGCAGACGGCGCTAGCCCCCAGGAATAAGCAGGAGATGCACGCAGACGGCGCTAGCCCCCAGGAATAAGCAGGAGATGCACGCAGATGGCGTTAGCCCCCAGGAATCAGCAGGAGATGCACGCAGACGGCGCTAGCCCCCGGGAATAAGCAGGAGATGCACGCAGACGGCGCTAGCCCCCGGGAATAAGCAGGAGATGCACGCAGACGGCGCTAGCCCCCGGGAATAAGCAGGAGATGCACGCAGACGGCGCTAGCCCCCGGGAATAAGCAGGAGATGCATGCAGACGGCGCTAGCCCCGGGAATAAGCAGGAGATGCACGCAAACGGTGCTAGCCCCCGGGAATAAGCAGGAGATGCACGCAGACGGCGCTAGCCCCAGGGAATAAGCAGGAGATGCACGCAGATGGCGCTAGCCCCCAGGAATAAGCAGATGCACGCAGATAGCGCTTGCACCCAGGAAAAAGCAGGAGATACACGCAGACAGCGCTTGTGCCCAGGAATAAGCAGTAGATACACGCAGACAGCGCTTGCGCCCAGGAATAAGCAGTAGATACACGCAGACAGCGCTTGCACCCAGGAATAAGCAGTAGATACACGCAGACAGCGCTTGCAACCAGGAATAAGCAGGAGAAAAACGCAGATAGCGCTAGCAGAAAGGTGTCACAAAGAAGCCACCTGGAAGTATCAAGAGAAGCCAAACAGCCCCTCTTTTGTGGCTATTTAAACAAAGAGCAGAAAAGGGCCAGTGTGGTTTGAGTGCAGCCCCAGGAGCAAGGACACAACTAGAGCTTCCTGCTCAGATGCAGACTGTCGCCAAAGACACCAGTCGCACAACCCTCATCTACTGGTTCCTCTCATTGTGTTACAAAGCCAGATATTCAGGGCTCCGTGTAACACATACAGGCTGCAAATACCGCTACAAACATATGCCCAGGTTCCTTGGGAAGTTCACCTGCTTCTCTAATGACTGACAGAACATTATCAACCCCAGGGGCTAATGAAATAATATAAAAATCACAGCAGCGGACTAATTTATGTTACACTTTAGAGCCTAAGAATATATTCAGGAAGTGTTACCAGGTATGATGTATGTATATAAAATGTGCGCATGCCAAAAGCATATAGAAATCTTAGGCACACATCGCCTTACTGCCATGATCTGCCAAGCCTGAGGGTAAGGTACTGACGGCACAAAATCACATTTTGGAAAATGATTTCCTTAACCAAATTAGGACTCTCGTTATTGACAACCTGTCACAACCTCCAGCTGTATTGATCTTGCAGATTTCACTTATTTTACTACATGGCCTCTTAAAAATAAGTGCTATTGCATTGTCTTTTTATTATGCATTTATTGACTATGCAAAGCTACTGTATTTACCACCCCAAAGACAGAAGGCAAGAGGGCACCGCCAGCTTGATATGTTGCCAATCCACAGCCAATTCTATGTCATTCTTATATGATCTTCCAAGAAACCACATTAAAGTGAATGTCAATTTTGTCTTATTTTAAGCAATTTTAATATTGCTTTCAAGTTAATAAAGAAAACCGCCGCTTTATTTTTTAAAAAAAAAACAAAGTAAAGGTTATATATTTTTATTACCAAATTTGCTCCGTTTTAGGTAGCAGCTCCTCCCACCCGCAACTTCCGGATTTAATCCCCTGTAAGGTATGCAGCAGTCCCACCCACTGTATACGTAAAGTCTATGAGCGCTCCCGGCTTTGCTATACACAGCGCATGCGTTGCGTACTTACCAAGCGCTCTGAAAAGTCCCATAAGTGTAATAGCGCATGCGCTAAATGTGAACGTGCGTGAGAGCTCTGTGTGACGGCTTCCAAACACAGGCGCATTACATACGAGTGACGTAGCCGAAAGGGGTTTGGTCCCCCCGTGGTTGATCGGATTATTGGTTGACACAAGCGAGCCTACAATGTCAATCATTAATCCAAGATGGCGGGCGGAGGATTGAGATGACGATCGTAATGAAATAAAGCTCAAATACTAGTTAATTAGAGGTTTGCTGAAAAAATGATGAATTAAAGTGGCAGTATTTTAAGGTCAGCTTTTAAGCAGTGTTTAGCATTGAGCTTGACTTTACATTCACTACAATCTAGGCTTTAGTTTCAGAAATGAAAGCGTCTTTCTTACGCGCAAATGAAATGATTAGATTTGGATGTGGAAAATGAAATGTTAAGAATCCTCATAATCCTATTTGAAACATTAAATTACATAAAAGGCGCCTTTCTCAGAGAAATTAATCATAATTTATTTTAAGATAAAGCAACAATCTTCTCAAAATGGGCGATTACGTTTAGAGGAGAAGGCGCTTTAAGGAGTAAGATGCAAAGTTTTAGGATCTATTACCCTTGGACCTTTACCAAGCAACTTCTTACCTTGAACTACATAAAAGTTATATAAACATTAGACTCATTATTTTAAGCTGAAATATTCTATAATCTAATGTGTTCTCTGGTTGTACAAAGCGGTTTCACAGGTCATCCAAAAGCCACACTTTATATCACACTAAGAAATATTTCAGATTCCTACAGTTCTAGAACAACTAATGAACCTCTGCAGATGCCAACTAAAAAAAAAATATCTTGACTCTCACAGGCCATTTATCAAGCTCCGTATGGAGCTTGAAGGGCCGTGTTTCTGGCGAGTCTTCAGACTCGCCAGAAACACAACTTATGAAGCAGCGGTCAAAAGACCGCTGCTCCATAACCCTGTCCGCCTGCTCTGAACAGGCGGACAGGAATCGCCAGACATCAACCCGATCGAATACGATCGGGTTGATTGACAGCTCCCTGCTGGCGGCCGATTGGCCGCGAGTCAGCAGGGGGCGGCGTTGCACCAGCAGCTCTTGTGAGCTGCTGGTGCAATGTTAAATGCGGAGAGCGTATTGCTCTCCGCATTTAGCGAGGTCTTGCGGACCTGATCCGCAGTGTCGGATCAGGTCCGCAAGACCTTTGATAAATGGGCCTGCTAGACTAAGTCATAATGTTTTATTTATAAAGAAAACGAGAGAGACCCCTGCTAGCACGCTGCACCCAGCCCCCCCCCTCTACATCCGCATCTCAGCCTTTTCCTGGAGATGGTTCAGTTCTTGAGGATGCAAAAGAAATAACAAAAAAATGACACTTGTCAAAGAGCAAGAAGTGTCACTGAAAGACAGAAGCCCTCAGGCAAGTATAGGCAAGCTCTGCACACAGGCAATTACACGAAGAGCCGCACAGCTAATCAATCCTCTCTCCAGTGCAAGGGGCCCAGCGCAGCAGCAAACTGGTTAATGCTGCACACCCCCGCAGCAACCTATACACCAGAGAGTACTCAGTCATGTAACATCTTGTCTTCACTACAACTTGGGCAGAAACTTTAAATGAAGGGTGACAGCTTAGAACTGCTTGGCCTCCTTTTGAAGTTGGGAAGTCATCCTACACTGCATGAACAAACAATATGTAGCACTGGACTAGTTATAAAATTCCAGCAAATGGGCAAAAAAAAAAAAAAATTTTTTTTTTTCATATATTTACATGGAGTAGACTAGAAACTTAACTCCATCTGTGTGTGTTTATATCCTCTATACTGGTCTGGGGGGCAGTGGCCTGGGGTGCTCAGTGCTGTCTCTACTGGCTACCAAGGCCTAAGCTCATCTGGGGTTCAGCGGCCGGGGGGGCTCAGTGCTGTCTTTACTGGTTACCAAGACCTAAGTTTATCTGGGGTTCAGCGGCTTCTGGGGGGCTCAGTGCTGTCTTTACTGGTTACCAAGACCTAAGTTTTTCTGGGGTTCAGTGGCCCGGGGGGGGGGGGGGGGGGGCTCAGTGCTGTCTTTACTGGTTACCAAGGCCTAAGTTTATCTGGGGTTCAGCGGCCGGGGGGGGGGGCTCAGTGATGTCTCTACTGGTTACAAAGGCCTAAGCTTATCTGGGGTTCCGTGGCCGGGGGGGGGGGCTCACTGCTGGCTCTACTGGTTACCAAGGCCTAAGCTTATCTGGGGTTAAGCAGCCGGGAGGCTCAGTGCTGTCTCTACTGGTTACCAAGGCCTATGCTTATCTGGGGTTAAGCAGCCGGGGGGGGGGGGGGGGGCTCAGTGCTGTCTCTACTGGTTACAAAGGCCTAAGCTTATCTGGAGTTCCGTGGCCAGGGGGGCTCAGTGCTGGCTCTACTGGTTACCAAGGCCTATGCTTATCTGGGGTTCCGTGGCCAGGGGGGCTCAGTGCTGTCTCTACTGGTTACAAAGGCCTAAGCTTATCTGGAGTTCCGTGGCCAGGGGGGCTCAGTGCTGGCTCTACTGGTTACCAAGGCCTATGCTTATCTGGGGTTCCGTGGCCAGGGGGGCTCAGTGCTGTCTCTACTGGTTACCAAGGTCTAAGCTTATCTGGGGTTCAGCGGCCGGGGGGGGCTCAGTGCTGTCTCTACTGGTTACCAATGCCTAAGCTTTTCTGGGGTTCAGCGGCCAGGGTGTGGCTCAGTGCTGTCTCTACTGGTTACCAAGGCCTAAGCTTATCTGGGGTTCAGCAGCCGGGGGGGGGGGGGTTCAGTGCTGTCTCTACTGGTTACCAAGGCCTAAGGTTATCTGGGTTTCAGCGGCGAGGGGGGGGCTCATTGCCATCTCTACTGGTTACCAAGGCCTGAGCTTATCTGGTGTTCCGTGGCCAGGGGGGGGCTCAGTGCCGTCTCTACTGGTTACCAAGGCTAAGCTTATCTGGGGTTCAGCGGCGGGGGGGCTCAGTGCTGTCTCTACTCGTTACCAAGGGGCTCAGTGCTGTCTCTACTGGTTACCAAGGCCTAAGCTTATCTGGGGTTCAGTGGCCAGGGGGGCTCAGTACTGTCTCTACTGGTAACCAAGGCCTAAGCTTATCTGTGGTTCAGTGGGGGGGGGGGGCTCAGTGCTGTCTCTATTGGTTACCAAGGCCTAAGCTTATCTGGTGTTCAGCGGCCGGGGGGGGGCTCAGTGCTGTCTCTACTGGTAACCAAGGCCTAAGCTTATCTGTGGTTCAGTGGCCGGGGGGGGCTCAGTGCTGTGTCTATTGGTTACCAAGGCCTAAGCTTATCTGGTGTTCAGCGGCCGGGGGGGGGGGGGCTCAGTGCTGTCTCTACTGGTTACAAAGGCCTAAGCTTATCTGGGGTTCCGTGGCCAGGGGGGCTCAGTGCTGGCTCTACTGGTTACCAAGGCTTAAGCTTATCTGGGGTTCGTGGCCGGGGGGGGCTCAGTGCTGGCTCTACTGGTTACCAAGGCTAAGCTTATCTGGGGTTAAGCAGCCGGGGGGGGGGGGGCTCAGTGCTGTCTCTACTGGTTACCAAGGCCTATGCTTATCTGGGGTTCAGTGGCTGGGGGGGGGGGGCTCAGTGCTGTCTCTACTGGTTACAAAGGCCTAAGCTTATCTGGGGTTCCGTGGCCAGGGTGGCTCAATGCTGGCTCTACTGGTTACCAAGGCCTAAGCTTATCTGGGGTTCCGTGGCCAGGGGGGCTCAGTGCTGTCTCTACTGGTTACCAAGGTCTAAGCTTATCTGGGGTTCAGCGGCCAGGGGGGGGGGCTCAGTGCTGTCTCTACTGGTTACCAATGCCTAAGCTTTTCTGGGGTTCAGCGGCCAGGGTGTGGCTCAGTGCTGTCTCTACTGGTTACCAAGGCCTAAGCTTATCTGGGGTTCAGCAGCCGAGGGGGGGGGGGCTCAGTGCTGTCTCTACTGGTTACCAAGGCCTAAGCTTATCTGGGGTTCAGCGGCCAGGGGGGCTCAGTACTGTCTCTACTGGTAACCAAGGCCTAAGCTTATCCGGGGTTCAGCAGCCGGGGGGGGGGCTCAGTGCTGTCTCTACTGGTTACCAAGGCCTAAGCTTATTTGGGGTTCAGCGGCCAGGGGGGGCGCAGTGCCATCTCTACTGGTTACCAAGGTCTAAGCTTATCTGGGGTTCAGCGGGGGTGGGGGCTCAGTGCTGTCTCTACTGGTTACAAAGGCCTAAGATTATCTGGGGTTCCGTGGCCGGGGGGGGGCTAAGTGCTGGCTCTACTGGTTACCAAGGCCTAAGCTTATCTGGGGTTCCGTGTCCAGGGGGGGCTCAGTGCTGGCTCTACTGGTTACCAAGGCCTAAGCTTATCTGGGGTTAAGCAGCCGGGGGGAGGCTCAGTGCTGTCTCTACTGGTTACCAAGGCCTAAGCTTATCTGGGGTTAAGCAGCCGGGGGGGGGGACTCAGTGCTGTCTCTACTGGTTTCCAAGGCCTAAGCTTATCTGGGGTTCAGCGGCGGGGGTGGGGGGGGGGCTCAGTGCTGTCTCTACTTGTAACCAATGCCTAAGCTTTTCTGGGGTTCAGCGGCCGGGGGGGGGCTCAGTGCTGTCTCTACTGGTTACCAATGCCTAAGCTTATCTGGGGTTCAGCAGCCGGGGGGGGGGCTCAGTGCTGTCTCTACTGGTTACCAAGGCCTAAGCTTATCTGGGGTTAAGCAGCCGGGGGGGGGGGGATCAGTGCTGTCTCTACTGGTTTCCAAGGCCTAAGCTTATTTGGGGTTCAGCGGCCAGGGGGGAAGGGGGGGCGCAGTGCTGTCTCTACTTGTAACCAATGCCTAAGCTTTTCTGGGGTTCAGCGGCCGGGGGGGCTCAGTGCTGTCTCTACTTGTAACCAATGCCTAAGCATTTCTGGGGTTCAGCGGCCAGTGGGGGGGGCTCAGTGCTGTCTCTACTGGTTACCAAGGCCTAAGGTTATCTGGGTTTCAGCGGCCAAAGGGGGGCTCAGTGCTGTCTCTACTGATTACCAAGGCCTAAGCTTATCTGGTGTTCCGTGGCCAAGGGGGGTGGCTCAGTGGTCTCTACTGGTTACCAAGGCCTAAGGTTATCTGGGGTTCAGCGCCGGGGGGGCTCAGTGCTGTCTCTACTGGTTACCAATGCCTAAGCTTATCTGGGGTTCAGCAGCGGGGGGGGGCTCAGTGCTGTCTCTACTGGTTACCAAGGCCTAAGGTTATCTGGGTTTCAGCGGCGAAGGGGGGCTCAGTGCTGTCTCTACTGATTACCAAGGCCTAAGGTTATCTGGGGTTCAGCAGCCGGGGGGGCTCAGTGCTGTCTCTACTGATTACCAAGGCCTAAGCTTATCTGGAGTTCAGCGGCTGGGGGGGGGCTCAGTGCCATCTATACTCTACTAGATAGCTGGCAGTAGTGTGTTCCGACTTAATTTGTGTCATACAAGCCATTGCCGATTCTGAGGTGTGGTGTTTTGAACAGGCCGTCACGGAATATGTGCGTATGCCACTGAAAACCCAAAACTCTTACTATGTATCTATTTGCACACAGGCTAAGGGGGACAATTCCACAAAAACTGTTTGTTTACTCAACATAGAAAGATTAACTTTTTACACAAAAAATAAACACTGGAAAATAATTTCAAATACTCTGTTTTAGAGGCAGGGTTTGATAAAAAAAACACACACACACACAAGAAATGCTGTAGCTGGTGCATCTTCCAGCACAAAGGGGTTAAACGAGGAATGAGTCCCATTGTCAGCACAAACCCTGCTCAGCAAGGAACTGGGATTGTCTGGCGCTATATAAATCTTGCTTGATCTTTCAGCAGTCACCAAGTAACCTCAGGAGGGCTCAGGTAACAAAAGCCTGGGGGCGGAGATGCGAACAAAGAGGGTTCATCACTGGGTAAAGTTTTTGGAAACATCAAATGAGCTGTGAATTATTATATTGACCTCGGCCTTATTTAAAGGGACATTGACATTGTGTGACTCGCTGGGCACTAACTAATGCACAAAAGGCAGTCATGTGACTCCCTGGGCACTAATAATGCTGAGACAGTCATGTGACTCCCTGGGAACTAATAATGCTGAGACAGTCATGTGACTCCCTAGGCACTAATAATGCTGAGACAGTCATGTGACTCCCTGGGCTCTATACTGACACTAATGTATTATGCTACATAGCATCACATTCATATTGTTTGTGTTTCCTGTATTACCCCTCCCCCAGAAGGCTGGAATGTATAGTGCATACTTAAGACATTCCATCTTAAAACTATTGTATGAACATAGAAGACCCTAAAATGTCACTTTTAACATGCTGAAGTTTGCATGACCCTGCTACATGCTATAAAGACAGTGTACAAACTAAAGTACGTCTGCCCATTTTAAATCATTAATCTGTTATTTGAGATGTAAACAAAATGTATTGCTAACAAAGTGATTTAGTGTTCTCTGTCAACCAAATGGTTAAGTCAAGTGGGAAGTGCACTTCACAGAGTAAATCCAAACAATGTACAATTACTAACCAAAGAGCTTACACTCATAATCCAACAGAAAGACTCTCTGAGCTCATTGCACAAGATTACGTTCCCAAATAAAGCCGTGACAATAAGGTGCTGCTTTGTGTTTTGGTTTAATTATTAAAAGCAGTTTATTTATTGGGTTCTGAGCCGGATATGTAAAGGAAAAACATTCCTGGCAATATAATAGCAGTGGATTAGCAGACTCAGCCAGCGCCCGCACTAGCTGATCATTTCCTGCTTGTGGGGACAGCGATGACATTTATTTTATGGCAGCTGAGGTCATGACCGCGATTCCCTGACCATACAGAGAGAACTTGTATACAGTACGAGCAGCACATGCCCAGTACAGCCTGCTTAACCCCTTCCTGTGTAAGCCCAATGCTGTCCTGCACCAGGCACCAACAACTAAAAGAATTACTGCCTTAGCCAATTCCTCACTAAGGGAACTTAACATTAAAGGACAGTTACATTCTGCAGCAAGGGAAGGGGGCACCAGCACCCCCCCCCCTCCCCGCACATAGTTTCTCTGAAGGCAAATTGTTTAAGCACAGGTATTAACTACTGACAGGTGCTGTGTGTATAGGGTGGGTGTATTAGCGCATGTTGCCAAAATTACACTTAGTCTCCTTTAGAAGTCCGAGTCCCCTCCCCAGCCCTAAAATATTCTGTCTGTTTTGTCTCATGTATTTATAGCGAAGCAAAATATCTGCAATTAAAAACAGTAAACCCCAAAAATGTTATTGTAAAAAAAAAAAAATAATAATCCCTTTATTTTCCATTCTCCAGTTTTGCATTCTCAACACATAATATACTTTTTA
>NC_069505.1:291936032-291977470 GCF_027579735.1 Bombina bombina | reverse complement strand
CTGTGTAATACTGAATGTCCTGTGTATCAGCCAGAGCCCTGTGTACCACTAAATGTCCTTTGTATCAGTCAGTGCCCTGTGTACCACTGAATCTCCTGTGTATCAGCCAGTGCCCTGTGCACCACTGAAAGCCCTGTGTATCATCAGCATTTGCCCTGTGTACCACTGAATGTCCTGTGTGTCAGCCAATGCCTTGTGTACTACTGATTTTCCTATGTATCAGCAACTGCCCTGTGTACCACTGAAAGTCCTGTGTATTATTCATATTATTATTTATTTGTAAAGCGCCGCCAAACTCCCTGTGTATCAGCCAGTGCCCTGTGTACCACTGAATGTCCTGTGTATCATCAGCATGTGCCCTGTGTACCACTGAATGTCCTGTGTATCAGCCAGTGCCCTGTGTACCACTGAATGTCCTGTGTATAAACCAGTGCCCTGTGTACCACTGAATGTTCTGTGTATCAGCCAGTGCTCTGTGTACCACTGAATGTCCTGTGTATCAGCCAGTGCCCTGTGTACCACTGAATGCCCTGTGTATCAGCCAGTGCCCTGTGTACCACTGAATCTCCTGTGTATCAGCAAACGCCCTGTGTACCACTGAATGTCCTGTGTATCAGCCAGTGCTTTGTGTACCACTGAATGTCCTGTGTATCAGCCAGTGCCCTGTGTACCACTGAATCTCCTGTGTATCAGCAAACGCCCTGTGTACCACTGAATGTCCTGTGTATCAGCCAGTGGCCTGTATACCACTGAATGTCCTGTGTATCAGCCAGTGCCCTGTGTACCACTGAATGTCCTGTGTATCAGCCAGTGCCCTGTGTACCACTGAATATCCTCTGTATCAGCAGCATGTGCACTTTGTACCAATGAATGTCCTGTGTATCAGCCAGAGCCCTATGTACCATTGAATGTCCAGTGTATCAGCAAACACCCTGTGTACCACTGAATGTCCTGTGTATCAGCCAGTGCCCTGTGTACCACTGAATGCCCTGTGTATCAGCCAGTGCCCTGTGTACCACTGAATCTCCTGTGTATCAGCAAACGCCCTGTGTACCACTGAATGTCCTGTGTATCAGCCAGTGCTCTGTGTACCACTGAATGTCCTGTGTATCAGCCAGTGCCCTGTGTACCACTGAATGCCCTGTGTATCAGCCAGTGCCCTGTGTACCACTGAATCTCCTGTGTATCAGCAAACGCCCTCTGTACCACTGAATGTCCTGTGTATCAGCCAGTGCTTTGTGTACCACTGAATGTCCTGTGTATCAGCCAGTGCCCTGTGTACCACTGAATCTCCTGTGTATCAGCAAACGCCCTGTGTACCACTGAATGTCCTGTGTATCAGCCAGTGTCCTGTATACCACTGAATCTCCTGTGTATCAGCCAGTGCCCTGTGTACCACTGAATGTCCTGTGTATCAGCCAGTGCCCTGTGTACCACTGAATATCCTCTCTATCAGCAGCATTTGCGCTTTGTACCAATGAATGTCCTGTGTATCAGCCAGAGCCCTATGTACCATTGAATGTCCAGTGTATCAGCAAACACCCTGTGTACCACTGAATGTCATGTGTATTAGCCAGTGCCCTGTGTACAACTGAATGTCCTGTGTATCAGCCGGTGCCCTGTGTACCACTGAATGTCCTGTGTATCAGCAGCATGTGCCCTGTATCCCACTGAATGTCCTGTGTATCAGCCAGAGCCCTATGTACCACTGAATGTCCAGTGTATCAGCAAACACCCTGTGTACCACTGAATGTCATGTGTATCAGCCAGTGCCCTGTGTACCACTGAATGTCATGTGTATAAGCCAGTGCCCTGTGTACCACTGAATGTCCTGTGTATCAGCCAGTGCCCTGTGTAATACTGCATGTCCTGTGTATAAGCCAGTGCCCTGTGTACCACTGAATGTCCTGTGTATCAGCCAGAGCCCTATGTACCACTGAATGTCCTGTGTATCAGCCAGTGCCCTGTGTACCACTGAATCTCCTGTGTATCAGCCAGTGCCCTGTGCACCACTGAAAGCCCTGTGTATCATCAGCATTTGCCCTGTGTACCACTGAATGTCCTGTGTGTCAGCCAATGCCTTGTGTACTACTGATTTTCCTATGTATCAGCAACTGCCCTGTGTACTACTGAAAGTCCTGTGTATTATTCATATTATCATTTATTTGTAAAGCGCCGCCAAACTCCCTGTGTATCAGCCAGTGCCCTGTGTACCACTGAATGTCCTGTGTATCATCAGCATGTGCCCTGTGTACCACTGAATGTCCTGTGTATCAGCCAGTGCCCTGTGTACCACTGAATGTCCTGTGTATAAACCAGTGCCCTGTGTACCACTGAATGTTCTGTGTATCAGCCAGTGCTCTGTGTACCACTGAATGTCCTGTGTATCAGCCAGTGCCCTGTGTACCACTGAATGCCCTGTGTATCAGCCAGTGCCCTGTGTACCACTGAATCTCCTGTGTATCAGCAAACGCCCTGTGTACCACTGAATGTCCTGTGTATCAGCCAGTGCTTTGTGTACCACTGAATGTCCTGTGTATCAGCCAGTGCCCTGTGTACCACTGAATCTCCTGTGTATCAGCAAACGCCCTGTGTACCACTGAATGTCCTGTGTATCAGCCAGTGCCCTGTATACCACTGAATGTCCTGTGTATCAGCCAGTGCCCTGTGTACCACTGAATGTCCTGTGTATCAGCCAGTGCCCTGTGTACCACTGAATATCCTCTGTATCAGCAGCATGTGCACTTTGTACCAATGAATGTCCTGTGTATCAGCCAGAGCCCTATGTACCATTGAATGTCCAGTGTATCAGCAAACACCCTTTGTACCACTGAATGTCATGTGTATCAGCCAGTGCCCTGTGTACAACTGAATGTCCTGTGTATCAGCCAGTGCCCTGTGTACCACTGAATGCCCTGTGTATCAGCCAGTGCCCTGTGTACCACTGAATCTCCTGTGTATCAGCAAACGCCCTGTGTACCACTGAATGTCCTGTGTATCAGCCAGTGCCCTGTGTACCACTGAATGCCCTGTGTATCAGCCAGTGCCCTGTGTACCACTGAATCTCCTGTGTATCAGCAAACGCCCTCTGTACCACTGAATGTCCTGTGTATCAGCCAGTGCTTTGTGTACCACTGAATGTCCTGTGTATCAGCCAGTGCCCTGTGTACCACTGAATCTCCTGTGTATCAGCAAACGCCCTGTGTACCACTGAATGTCCTGTGTATCAGCCAGAGCCCTGTATACCACTGAATCTCCTGTGTATCAGCCAGTGCCCTGTGTACCACTGAATGTCCTGTGTATCAGCCAGTGCCCTGTGTACCACTGAATATCCTCTCTATCAGCAGCATTTGCGCTTTGTACCAATGAATGTCCTGTGTATCAGCCAGAGCCCTATGTACCATTGAATGTCCAGTGTATCAGCAAACACCCTGTGTACCACTGAATGTCATGTGTATCAGCCAGTGCCCTGTGTACAACTGAATGTCCTCTGTATCAGCCAGTGCCATGTGTATTACTGAATGTCCTGTGTATCAGCCAGTGCCCTGTATACCACTGAATGTCCTGTGTATCAGCCAGTGCCCTGTGTACCACTGAATGTCCTGTGTATCAGCAGCATGTGCCCTGTATCCCACTGAATGTCCTGTGTATCAGCCAGAGCCCTGTGTACCACTGAATGTCATGTGTATCAGCCAGTGCCCTGTGTACCACTGAATGTCCTGTGTATCAGCCAGTGCCCTATGTACCACTGAATGTCCAGTGTATCAACAAACACCCTGTGTACCACTGAATGTCATGTGTATCAGCCAGTGCCCTGTGTACCACTGAATGTCATGTGTATCAGCCAGTGCCCTGTGTACCACTGAATGTCCTATTATCAGCCAGTGCCCTGTGTACCACTAAATGTCCTGTGTATCAGCCAGTGTCCTGTGTACGACGGAATGCCCTGTGTATCAGCCAGTGCCCTGTGTACCACTGAATGTCCTGTGTATAAATGTGTATAAGCCAGTGCCCTGTGTACCACTGAATGTCCTGTGTATCAGCCAGTGCCCTGTGTACCACTGAATGTCCTGTGTATCAGCAGCATGTGCCCTGTATCCCACTGAGTGTCCTGTGTATCAGACAGTGCCCTGTGTACCACTGAATGTCCTGTGTATCAGCAGCATGTGCCCTGTGTCCCACTGAATGTCCTGTGTATCAGCCAGAGCCCTGTGTACCACTGAATGTCCAGTGTATCAGCAAACACCCTGTGTACCACTGAATGTCATGTGTATCAGCCAGTGCCCTGTGTACCACTGAATGTCCTGTGTATCAGCCAGTGCCCTATGTACCACTGAATGTCCAGTGTATCAGCAAACACCCTGTGTACCACTGAATGTCCTGTGTATCAGCCAGTGCCCTGTGTACCACTGAATGTCCTATGTATCAGCCAGTGCCCTGTGTACGACTGAATGTCCTGTGTATCAGCCAGTGCCCTGTGTACGACGGAATGCCCTGTGTATCAGCCAGTGCCCTGTGTACCACTGAATATCCTCTGTATCAGCAGCATGTGCGCTGTGTACCACTGAATGTCCTGTATATCAGCCAGT
The DNA here is from genome assembly GCF_027579735.1 of Bombina bombina. Taxonomy (NCBI): domain Eukaryota; kingdom Metazoa; phylum Chordata; class Amphibia; order Anura; family Bombinatoridae; genus Bombina; species Bombina bombina. The sequence goes on along the minus strand of NC_069505.1, from coordinate 291,972,881 downwards.
GCTCTGTGTACCACTGAATGTCCTGTGTATCAGCCAGTGCCCTGTGTACCACTGAATGCCCTGTGTATCAGCCAGTGCCCTGTGTACCACTGAATCTCCTGTGTATCAGCAAACGCCCTCTGTACCACTGAATGTCCTGTGTATCAGCCAGTGCTTTGTGTACCACTGAATGTCCTGTGTATCAGCCAGTGCCCTGTGTACCACTGAATCTCCTGTGTATCAGCAAACGCCCTGTGTACCACTGAATGTCCTGTGTATCAGCCAGTGCCCTGTATACCACTGAATGTCCTGTGTATCAGCCAGTGCCCTGTGTACCACTGAATGTCCTGTGTATCAGCCAGTGCCCTGTGTACCACTGAATATCCTCTGTATCAGCAGCATGTGCGCTTTGTACCAATGAATGTCCTGTGTATCAGCCAGAGCCCTATGTACCATTGAATGTCCAGTGTATCAGCAAACACCCTGTGTACCACTGAATGTCATGTGTATCAGCCTGTGCCCTGTGTACAACTGAATGTCCTGTGTATCAGCCAGTGCCATGTGTATTACTGAATGTCCTGTGTATCAGCCAGTGCCCTGTATACCACTGAATGTCCTGTGTATCAGCCAGTGCCCTGTGTACCACTGAATGTCCTGTGTATCAGCAGCATGTGCCCTGTATCCCACTGAATGTCCTGTGTATCAGCCAGAGCCCTTTGTACCACTGAATGTCCAGTGTATCAGCAAACACCCTGTGTACCACTGAATGTCATGTGTATCAGCCAGTGCCCTGTGTACCACTGAATGTCATTTGTATCAGCCAATGCCCTGTGTACCACTGAATGTCCTGTGTATCAGCCAGTGCCCTATGTACCACTGAATGTCCAGTGTATCAACAAACACCCTGTGTACCACTGAATGTCATGTGTATCAGCCAGTGCCCTGTGTACCACTGAATGTCCTGTGTATCAGCCAGTGCCCTGTGTACCACTGAATGTCCTGTGAATCAGCCAGTGCCCTGTGTACCACTGAATGTCCTGTGTATCAGCCAGTGCCCTGTGTACCACTGAATGTCCTGTGTATCAGCCAGTGCCCTGTGTACCACTGAATGTCCTATGTATCAGCCAGTGCCCTGTGTATGACTGAATGTCCTGTGTATTAGCCAGTGCCCTGTGTACGACGGAATGCCCTGTGTATCAGCCAGTGTCCTGTGTACCACTGAATGTCCTGTGTATAAATGTGTATAAGCCAGTGCCCTGTGTACCACTGAATGTCCTGTGTATCAGCCAGTGCCCTGTGTACCACTGAATGTCCTGTGTATCAGCCAATGCCCTGTGTACTACTGAATGTCTTGTGTATTAGCCAGTGCCCTGTGTACCACTGAATGTCCTGTGTATCAGCCAGTGCCCTGTGTACCATTGAATGCCCTTTGTATCAGCCAGTGCCCTGTGTACCACTGAATGTCCTGTGTATAAGCCAGTGCCCTGTGTACCACTGAATGTCCTGTGTATCAGCCAGTGCCCTGTATACCACTGAATGTCCTGTGTATCATCAGCCAGTGCCCTGTGTACCACTGATTGTCCTATGTATCAGCCAGTGCCCTGTGTACCACTGAATGCCCTGTGTATCAGCCAGTGCCCTGTGTACCTCTGAATGTCCTGTGTATAAGCCAGTGCCCTGTGTACCACTAAATGCCCTGTGTATCAGCCAGTGCCCTGTGTACCACTGAATGTCCTGTGTATCAGCCAGTGCCCTCTGTACCACTGATTGTCCTATGTATCAGCCAGTGCCCTGTGTACCACTGAATGTCCTGTGTACCAGCCAGTGCCCTGTGTACAACTGATTGTACTATGTATCAGCCAGTGCCCTGTGTACCACGGAATGTCCTGTGTGTCAGGCAGAGCCCTGTGTACCACTAAATATCCTGTGTTTCACTGGGCATTACTGGGTTTCCTGGCAAACAGTGATCACTCTGGGCATCAGCCAGCTAATACAGACAGACAAACTGTTAAATGTTTAGAGGCCATAACTGAGTAGTGCAAAAACTAATTAGAGCCCAAATGCAAAATTAATTGTCAGAGTCATTAATTATGCAAAAGCAGCAAATTAGCGATTATTATGTCACTAAATATTTTGTTTCTTTAGCTGCATTAAGCCTCCCTACAGCAGCTGCTAAATAAATAATTAGATGTGTCCTTAACCCCTTAGATGCCAGGGAGGGCTGCCTCACACAAATGTCACACAATTTGCCTGACATCAACCTGCATTTCTGCCAGTGACATAAAACAGCTGCAATAAAGACTTAGGGCTCGATTACAAGTGGAGCGCTAAATTATCATGCGCCTGCAAACAGGCCCACAATAATTAACCAGCCATTACAAATGACTGGTTATTGCTACCACAAGCTCGCGGTAACCATCAGAGCTCAGAAAATTAACCAGAGACCCGATCATTATAGTTTTTTATTAAAAAAAAGTAGCTTACCCCCTTCACTCTGCTTAGGTTCTGAAGCCGTCTCATCAGAACGAGGCTCCCATTAAAGCCTATGGAAGCACACTCTTGTGAGCGCAATACTTCCTAGCAATGCGAAAGCAAGGTCGCATTCACATTGCGCTTAACTTGTAATGTGTCATGGTATTACTTGCGTGCAAGCGGTATTTAGCGCTCCACTTGTAATCTAACCCTTACTATCTTGAAATGAATTAATATACCAGTATGGGCCTAGATTAAAAGTGGAGAGATCATTTTTTTATTGCTCTTGAGCGACATCTGCACTCAAGTAAATCAATAGTGCTCTCCTGTTATGGCTGGTATTACAAGTTGAAAGTAAACAATTTGCATGAGAGCAAAATACTCAGGCGCGCTAACATTAGAAGATGTAATCACACTTACTCCCTTTCCTAATAGACTTCTATGTGGCGTGCAAAAGAAAGCGTGTTTTTCTCTCGCTTGTGCGCTAACTTGAAGATGTACTAGGTCTCGGTGCGTTAGGAATACTTCACATTCCTATGTTCCTCACTTAGAAGAAAATACTCTTTTTATTTATTTATTATTATTTTTTTAATAATAATTTTTATTGAAAAGTAAATAGCAATACAGTACAGTGTATGAAAAAAACACAATTACAATTACTTCAACTTTGAAGACATGGTAAACAAAGAGCCAAGATACGACATGAGCCTAACATAGGTAGGCAACGAGAATGGTAGACAGGGGCTTGCACCAAAAACCAATAAACTAAAAGCTGTGAAAAATTAACCATACCAATTGGTTTGTAGAATCCTAAGTGGATGTTCGAATAGAGTCTAGGATGTCACATGTAGAACTAGATTTAAGCAGGATTACCAATAGAAAAATATCCTTTTGTTAGGTCATCGGCCAGAAATAAAAGGAGAGCGGGGGGAGGGAAGACAGAAGGGAGGGAATAGAGAGAGAAGAGGAGAGAGAGAAAAAAAAAGGGGGCTCCCCTGTTCCCCTCTCTTTTTCTCCTCTTTGGGGGGGAGGGAGGGGGATTGTCATGTGAAGGACCTATCATGTAAGAACAGGAAGGGGAATGTTGTATAAAGTATAAAGGGGGGGACTGTAGCAAGTCACTGCCAGGAATATAATTGATTCAGGAGTCATCTACCTCCCAATCAGACCAGAAGAATTACTCTTTTTATTTTTGAACATTTATTTATATATATCTTTATACAGTATATATATATATTTTATATACAGTCAAACACTTTGTCCCTTTAAAACCTTTTTGACATTTTTCAATATAAAACTTTTTATATTTAATATGTTTACATATGAGTGTAATACTTTATTTTAAATGGATAGGAGTCCAAATTAAAGGGATAGGAAAGTCAAAATTAAACTTGCATGATTCAGATAGAGCATGCAATTTTAAGACACTTTATAATTCACTTCTATTTTCAAATGTGCTTTGTTCTCTTGGTATCCCTTGTTGAAAAGGAATACACACATATCCTACGCTAGTGGGCAATAGCTGCCGATTGGTGTCTGCACACATTTGTCTCTTCTGATTGGCTAACTAGATGTTTTCAGCTAGCTGCCAGTAGTGCAATGTTGTTCCTTCAACAAAGAATAACAAGAGAACAAAGCAAATTTGATAAGGGAAGTACATTTGAAAGTTTTTTAAAATTGTATGTTCTATCCAAATCATGAAAGAAAATGTTGCAGTTTCCTTTCCCTTTAAACTAGCAAGAATCAAATAGAGCATGCCATTTTAATAAACTTTTAAAATAACTTCTTTGCTTTCTTGGTATCCCTTGTTGACAATGAATCGACACATATCTTACACTAGTGGGAGCTAGCTGGTGATTGGTGCCTGCACACATTTGTCTCTTGTGATTGGCTAAGTAGATATGTTCAGCCAGCTGCCTGTAGTGCAATGCTGTTCCTTCACCAAAGGATACAAAATTGATAATAAAAGTAAATTTGAAAGTTGTTAAAAATGTATGTTTTATCCAAATCGTGTAATAACAAATGTCAGGTTTCCTGTGCCTTTAATGTGTTTTATGTGTCTTTTGTGAAACTTTTATTTTAACTCTAACACTTTACTTCAGGTCGTGCTAATTCTTCAAGCACAACCTATAACTTTCAACTTGTACTATGAGAGATATTTAGTGCGGTCGCAATATCCTTAGAAAGTTTAGTGTAGACTAGACCAATGTCAGCCGCGCTGAACCTTTTCTGATAACATTGAACATTAAGTTGCCCTCTAACGTTAGTGCGGTCCAGCGATACTGATATCACACTCCTCACTATAATTAGCGCTCCACTTGTTATCTGGGTCTACGTGTGAAACACATTCTTAACACCCTGTGTGCTGCAATTGTTATTCAGTGGCCAAACTCCCCACCCCTTTCTTTAATGAAAAGTGCACTTACTTATCTTCTCACCTCTGCTGAAGTCAGTTAGGCACAGATATGTAACAGGGTTAGGCGTGTTATGTCTGCAGTATGCACTTCTTTATCTTATCACCTCTACTGAAGTCAGTAATGCACAGATATGTAACAGGGTTAGGCTTGTTATGTCTGCAGTGTGCACTTATTTATCTTATCACATCTGCTGATGTCAGTTAGGTACAGCTATGTAGCAGGGTTAGGCATGTGATGTCTAAATGTAGAAACCAATGAGCAAGTGCTACACAGGTGCTTAACTAAAAGTGGGCCAGCTCCTAAGCTTTGCTTTATTTAAATAAAGATAGCAAGAGAACGAAGATAAATTAATAATAGGGGGCCGAACTATCAATGTGCGGGAGGACATGATTCGCTGTAGCTGATCATGTCCGCCGCACATAGATAAATGCCGACAGCATTTCATTTATTATTGCACAAGCATATCATTTTTTCATTGCACAAGCATTTCATTTATTCATTGCACAAGCATTTTATTTATTCATTGCACAAGCATTTCATTTATTCATTGTACAAGCATTTCATTTATTCACTGCACAAGCGGACGAGTTAAGGAGAAGAAGTCTTAAGACCGCTGCTTCTTTTTTTTAAACATATTTTTTATTAAGACCGCTGCTTCTTAACTCCTGCGAGCTTTAGGAATCGTCCCGTAGGAGTAAATTAGAAAGTTGTTTAAAATTGCATGCTCTGTCTATCTGAATCATGAAGAAGAAGAAAATTAGGTTAAGTATCCCTTTAAAGACAGCTTAAATTCAGTTTCTCTTTTTAAAAAAAAACAAAAAACAGTTACATTTGCAATTAAATCCAGTAAAATGCTGTAATGTTACCAGTCTCAGCAGCACTAAACTTTGTAAAAAGAATATATTGTGTACATACCATTCCTTTTATACATTCCCTACACTACAGCTGATTTGTTACTGCATTTTTTGTGCACATTTTTTAGTAAATGCCACCAGGGAGCTTGTTTGACTGCAATCAGGATAAGAGAAACTTATTGTGGGGGTCACCTGGTACAATGCTGCAGCTAACCCAAGTGTGAGGTATAATATTCTATACCTGCACATTGTACTTACTGGTCTGGCACTCAGCATTATGGTTACCCTCTGGGTGCTAGCACGGGCTGCAGCATTGCTGGCCTCTCTAGTGTAGACAAGGCTGGATTGGCCTACCGGGATACCAGGAGATTTCCCGGTGGGCTGCAGCAGTTGGGTGCTGTAAAGCTACAGTTTAAAGGATTTATTAATAGATGCAATTGGGTGGTAGGATGCCTATAAAACAACAATCTAACACTTTTTTTTATACAAACCAATATATTTTAATTCTTAAAAAAATAGTGGGGAAGGAGTATCCCAGTAATCTCCTTTGAGAAAAATGGCGCTGGTCTCCAAATTTTCCAGGGCTGCTTTTTATTCCCAGTCCGGCCCTGAGTGTGGATGGTGTTAGTTGCAGTAAAACCGCTGGCAGATCTTGTAACTATACAGCATTACAGCAGAGTTAAAATGCCAATCACAATATTAAGTGCCACTGTATGTGGCACTGCCATTTTCCCAGTATTGAAAATTAACTTCTACAGCAGGGTTGGATACTTTGCCAATAAATCAGGTACTCAGGATAAACACTGACAACCCAGTGAGCTGGTAAACATGATGCAGCAACTTATTATCCTGGCATCACTACCTTATGCTATGTGATGTCACCCTGGAAGGCTGGTGTCAGATGCAATTCCTAGAAATGTTTGGGAACCCTGTGTCCTGACCACAGAAGGTCCCATAAAATTAGCTCTGTGACTTGACCTGGCCGAGGACATACTGTGCTTGGCGAACAGTCACCAGTACCAGATCGGGCAGAGGGGGTGATACTGCACATCCCCATGTAATGTAGAACCGAGTAGAGGTAAGACAACCTCCTTGGTATTTAATCGTTGTAAAATTAGTTTTTTTTATTATTTTGTGGGAAAAATAGGCACCTGATATTCAGACAATGATTTCTAATTGTGCTGTGCTGTAAACCCTGGTGTATTCAGCGCTGGGGAATATTGTGGCCCTTTATAAATAAATGATAATAATAAAAGATGCAGCCTGTACACTACTGTTGCACATTGTAGCTCTGTATCCAGAGCTTTTATAGGATACAATTCACAAGAGTTATTGTTTTATTACCATGCCTTGTATACACACACATGATGCCAGTCTCTGAGTACTTACACACACCTTATGATTCATTGTACAGTCAGCTCCATTGCAGTTATTGTCATTTCAAGAGGTTTTCTGAATCTCGGATCACTAGCTCTATTCATTATTCTATTTATTTTCTTATAAAAAGACAGAACACAAACTTACTGCTCAGCACAAGAACCCAAAATTTTCTGTTACCCAAATGTTTTCTGTATTGTGTTATCAGCTACTGATTCGCTTGTTATATGTCTCTGTATAGTGAGCACAGGCACACCCATCTTTGTATAGTGAGTATAGTCACACACAGTCTCTGTATAGCGAGTACAGTCACATGCAGTCTCTGTATAGTGAGCACAGACACACGCAGTCTCTGTAAAGTGAGCACAGTCACACCCATCTTTGTATAGTGAGCAAAGACACACGCGGTCTCTGTATAGTGAGCACAGACACACGCAGGCTCTGTAAAGTAAGCACAGTCACACCCATCTTTGTATAGTGAGCACAGACACACGCAGTCTCTGTATTGTGAGCACAGTCACATCCATCTCTGTATAGTGAGCACAGACACACGCAGTCTCTGTAAAGTGAGCACAGTCACACCCATCTTTGTATAGTGAGCAAAGACACACGCAGTCTCTGTATAGTGAGCACAGACACACGCAGTCTCTGTATTGTGAGCACAGTCACATCCATCTCTGTATAGTGAGCAGACACACGCAGTCTGTAAAGTAAGCACAGTCACACCCATCTCTGTATAGTGAGCACAGAAACACACAGTCTCTGTATAGTGAGTACAGTCACACACAGTCTCTGTATAATGAGCAGTCACACCCATCTCTGTATAGTGAGCACAGACACACCCATTTCTGTATAGTGAGCACAGAGACACCCAAAAGTGAGTACAACAGAAAGTTACTCTGTGAGGTTTTTTATCCGTGCAAGCTGCCTGGGTCCATACCAAAAACCCAATAATATATAAAAAGTTCAAACTGCAGCAGCACTGTGTAAAAAGATTTTTATTATAGCCAAAAAATGTATACAACGTTTCGGACCAACTGTCCTTAATCATGTATAAAATCACACTGACACATACAGGCTTAAAATACCCTTAACCCTTCCCACTTAATTGCAACACACACCTGTGTTCATCTATCTACACCAGTTAATTTGTCAACTCCCCCAAATGTGCACAAACCTCATTTTTATTAACATACTCTTTAAATAGAGTAGAGATTCTCATGTAAATTCATGGTTATTTTATCATTGTGTGTACACATTATAGACATTCTAAACCAAAGATGTATATTTATTTATTAGCCCCAAGAGTTTTTTTTATTTGACCTTCTTATTATCTATCTCTCATAAATTAAAGGGACGGTCTTCAAAAAACACTCCAGTCCATCTCTCTATTCATACCTCCTGGCCACATAGTGCCTAATGTGTAGATCCAGAACAATTCTTTTTGTTGTAGTTTTTTCTCTCTATTGCCCCCCTCCTGAGTTTCTGAACATGATCTATAATCTGAAATCTTATTTGACTCAGGCTATGCCCAGCTGTCAAAAAATGGTGGGCCACAGGTGCATCTACATCCCCCGTTCTTATACTACTCTTGTGCTGATTCAGCCTTTCTTGCACCTTACGGGTGGTCTCTCCTACATAGCCCCACCCACATGGGCATTTGATTAGATACACAGCATAGTCCGTGTTGCAGGTAAAATATCCCCTAATCAAAAATTTCTTGCCTGTACGTGGGTGGGAAAATGTAGAGCCCCGCACCATATTGTTACAGTTAGTACAATTTAGGCAGGGAAAGCAACCATTGTTCTTTTTGTCAATATAGCACTAATCAAATGCCCATGTGGGTGGGGCTATGTAGGAGAGACCACCCATAAGGTGCGAGAAAGGCTGAATCAGCACAAGAGAGTAGTATAAGAACGGGGGATGTAGATGCCCCTGTGGCCCACCATTTTTTGACAGCTGGGCATAGCCTGAGTCAAATAAGATTTCAGATTATAGATCATGTTGAGAAACTCAGGAGGGGGGGCAATAGAGAGAAAAAATTACAACAAAAAGAATTGTTCTGGATCTACACATTAGGCACTATGTGGCCAGGAGGTATGAATAGAGAGATGGACTGGAGTGTTTTTTGAAGACCGTCCCTTTAATTTATGAGAGATAGATAATAAGAAGGTCAAATAATAAAAACTCTTGGGGCTAATAAATAAATATACATCTTTTGTTTAGAATGTCTATAATGTGTACACACAATGATACAATGACCATGAATTTACATGAGAATCTCTACTCTATTTAAAGAGTATGTTAATAAAAATGAGGTTTGTGCACATTTGGGGGAGTTGACAAATTAACTGGTGTAGATAGATGAACACAGGTGTGTGTTGCAATTAAGTGGGAGGGGTTAAGGGTATTTTAAGCCTGTATGTGTCAGTGTGATTTTATACATGATTAAGGACAGTTGGTCCGAAACGTTGTATTAATTTTTTGGCTATAATAAAAATCTTTTTACACAGTGCTGCTGCAGTTTGAACTTTCCCAATAGTGAGTACAGTCACACACAGTCTCTGTATAGTGAGCACAGACACACGCAGTCTCTGTAAAGTGAGCACAGTTACACACAGTCTCTGTATAGTGAGTACAGACACACCCATCTCTGTATAGTGAGCATAGGCACACACAGTCTTTGTTTAGTGAGTACAGTCACACACAGTCTCTGTATAGTGAGCACAGACACATGCAGTCTCTGTAAAGTGAGCACAGTCACACACAGTCTCTGTATAGTGAGTACATACACACCCATCTCTGTATAGTGAGCACAGGCACACGCAGTCTTTGTTTAGTGAGTACAGTCACACACAGTCTCTGTATAGTGAGCACAGTCACACCCATCTCTGTATAGTGAGCACAGCCACACCCATCTCTGTATAGTGAGCACAGACACCACCATCTCTGTGTAGTGAGTTCAATCACACCCATCTCTGTATAGTGAGTTCAATCACACCCATCTCTGTATAGTGTGTAAGTCACACGCAGTCTCTGTATAGTGTGTACAGTCACACCCATCTCTGTATAGTAAGCACAGTCACACCCATCTTTGTTAGTGAGTAGTCACACACAGTCTCTGCATAGAGTACAGTCACACACAGTCTCTGAATAGTGAGCACAGTCACACCCATCTCTGTATAGTGAGCACAGTCACACTCAGTCTCTGTGTAGTGAGCACAGTCACACCCATCTCTGTATAGTGAGCACAGACACATTCATCTCTGTATAGTGAGCACAGACACATTCATCTCTGTATAGTGAGCACAGACACATCCATCTCTGTATAGTGAGCACAGACACACCCATCTTTGTATAGTGAGCACAATCACACCCATCATTGTATAGTGCAGTGATTTGCAACCTTTTTTTTGCTGTGGCACACTTTTTTACATTAAAAAATCCTGTGCACACCACCATCCCAAAATTTTACAAAATTACACATTGTAGCCTAATACAGGATATATATACAGTGTATATATATATATATATATATATATATATATATATATACACACACACACACACACTGTACTGTGCTGTCATGCCATGCCTCCTACAAACTATACATGACATATTGACATTCATTCACAAACAATCATAAAACAATCATAATGATTGTCAGTCTGCCGCGGCACACCTGAGGATCTCTCACGGCACACTAGTGTGCCACGGCACACTGGTTGAAAAACACTGGTATAGTGAGTATAGTCACAGTGCACACAGTCTCTGTATAGTGAGCACAGTCACACACAGTCTCTGTATAGTGAGTACAGACACACACAGTCTCTGTATAGTGAGCACAGACACACGCAGTCTCTGTAAATTGAGCGCAGTCGCACCCATCTTTGAATAGTGAGTACAGTCACACAGTCTCTGTATAGTGAGCACAGACACACAAAGTCTCTGTATAGTGAGCACAGACACATGCAGTCTCTGTAAAGTGAGCACAGTCACACACAGTCTCTGTATAGTGAGTACAGACACACCCATCTCTGTATAGTGAGCACTGCCATGCCCATCTCTGTATAGTGAGCACAGTCACACCCATCTCCGTATAGTGAGCACAGACACAACCATCTCTGTATAGTGAGTTCAATCACACCCATCTCTGTATAGTGTGTAAGTCACACACAGCCTCTGTATAGTGAGCACAGTTACACCCATCTCTGTATAGTGATCAGAGCCACACGCAGTCTCTGTATAGTGTGTACAGTCACACCCATCTCTGTATAGTAAGCACAGTCACACCCATCTTTGTATAGTGAGTACAGTCACACACAGTCTCTGCATAGTGAGTACAGTCACACACAGTCTCTGTATAGTGAGCACAGTCACACCCATCTCTGTATAGTGATCAGAGTCACACACAGTATCTGTATAGTGTGTACAGTCACACCCATCTCTGTATAGTAAGCACAGCCACACCCATCTTTGTATAGTGAGTACAGTCACACACAGTCTCTGCATAGTGAGTACAGTCACACACAGTCTCTGTATAGTGAGCACACTCACACCCATCTCTGTATAGTGAGCACAGTCACACGCAGTCTCTGTATAGTGAGCACAGTCACATCCATCTCTGTATAGTGAGCACAGAAACATCCATCTCTGTATAGTGAGCAGACACATCCATCTCTGTATAGTGAGCACAGACACACCCATCTTTGTATAGTGAGCACAATCACACCCATCATTGTATAGTGAGTACAGTCACACACAGTCTCTGCATAATGAGCACAGTCACACACAGTCTCCGTATAGTGAGCACAGTCACACACAGTCTCTGTATAGTGAGTACAGTCACATGCAGTCTCTGTATAGTGAACACAGTCACACTCATCTCTGTATAGTGAGCATAGACACATGCAGTCTCTGTATATTGAGTACAGTCACACACAGTCTCTGTATAGTGAGCAGTCACACCCATCTCTGTATAGTGAGCACAGAAACATCCATCTCTGTATAGTGAGCACAGACACACCCATCTTTGAATAGTGAGTACAGTCACACACAGTCTCTGTATAGTGAGCACAGACACACAAAGTCTCTGTATAGTGAGCACAGACACACGCAGTCTCTGTAAAGTGAGCACAGTCACACACAGTGTTATGGTATAACCCGGATATCGAGGGTTAATACCAGATGAAAGATGCCCTGAATACGGGATCAGCAACACACGAACCCAGTTAATTCCCCCCAAACACGAGACCAAGCTCCATCTTGAGGATAAAACAGAATGTGTATTATTGAGGGCTATATACCCAGTATTTATGCAGGTCTCCCACCTAGTTGACACTCCCTAGGAGACCGCATGGGGGATTGGAAGAGTATAGTACATTAGATAGAGGGAAGACGCCCTTTTACAGGATACAATAGAATTATATTACTTAACCAAATAAACAATTAAACACAAGAAAACAATGGAGTCCTTCTTGGCACCTGGCAGTCTGATCTCTGGAGGTGATTAAACAAGGTGAACGCTTATCACCTAAACTTAATTACAGTAAACAGTATCTGATGCCAGGAAACCTGTCTTCAGAAAATAGTTTCTCAAAACTGAACAAAGTTAACCCTTCCAGTACTGACAGAGGGGTCTGTCACATGGCTCCCTCCTGGTGGGACACTCCGGCAGACCCGGCTTGACCCTTTGGCGGGTCAACTTGGGGATGACCGGACTAGGAGGTGGTAGGAATGTCAGTTTGCTGGTACAATCCATCTGCATTCCCGTTATGAGAGAGAATTCCTGTCCGTATAAATAAGGGTTCAACTTCTTCAGTGCCCAGACCAGGGCTAAACAGTCCTTCAAGTTTTTGTTTTCAGAGATGCTTCTTTCCAGTTGGAGACAAATCTCATTGGCTTCTTTACAAGTTTTTTATACCTGCTCTTTATAGGTATCCACAAGCCCTTCATACTGACATAGGGTGCCCTTGAGTTCACTATGAGCCAGCGTCAGCTTTTCCTCCAGTGTCGCTAAGTTTGTCTTTACTGTTTCATGTTCCACTCTGAAGCTGGTGTTTTCTGCGGTCTGTCGGTGCAGCTTGTCTAGCAGAGATTCCCATTCTAAACGTGCTTTTTCCTCTGCGCTCCTCTTCTCTCCCGCTAGAACTGTTACGTGATTGTTTAACGTGACCATTTCATCCTGTACTTGACTCTTCTCCTTCATCAGTGCGTTGTAACTTCCATGTATCAATAGCAGATAGAGATTTACTGAGCTAAGTGTCCTGGAGCTTAGCAGCAGGTGGGTCGGTCTCGGCGGCATGGATCTGGGCACGGGTAGTCACAGGGTTAACATCGGCGGGACCCATGGGAGCATAGGCAGAAACAAGGGGGGCCAAGTCATTTCCAAGGAGAACATCAGCTGGTAAGTGCTTCATGACCCCCACATTCACATGTCTAGAGCCCACTCCCCAATCCAAATGTACCCGGGCAACAGGTAGGCGGAACACAGCGCCCCCTGCTACCCTCACAGCCACAGTGTCTCTGGTGTGCTGCTTCTCAGACACCAAGTTCTTTTGGAGCAAGGTCATGGTAGCACCAGTATCCCGTAGACCACTGACCTCCTTCCCATTCACTTTAACTAGTTGTCGGTGCTGTTGCCGGTTATCCCGGTGAGCAGCTTGCACGGGGTCTGCTTCATGTAGGATGCCCCAGCATTCTTCCTCCTCTACACAGTGGGCAGCAGGCTGAGGGTTACGTGGGTTTCCGCCAACGGGTCTCCTCCAGGGCTGTGCTTGGTTTGCTGTGTTTAGAGGACACTCTGGTCTTTTGTGCCCTAGATGCTTACATCCAAAGCACAGAATAGGCTGTGTGTAGTCCCGTGAGTTGAACCGGGCTGTCTGAGGATAGTTCTTGGCTCGAGGTGGTGTGGTAGAGCGGTGCGCCGGGGTTTGGTAACTGGTAGCTGCTGGGGTGACTGTGGGTCGGTACTCCACTCTGGCAGGGATCTTAGTGGTAGCAGTGTCCAATTTGCGGGCATCCGTATACTCATCTGCCAGGCGAGCAGCTTCATGCAGGGTGGAGGGTTTACGGTCCCGAACCCACTCTCTAACTCCTGCGGATAACTTGTTGAAGCAATGTTCCAACAGGAATAGCTGCAGCATCTCTTCCCCAGATACGGCTTGGCACCCCGCCATCCAGTGAGCTGCTGTGCAGTTCACCTTACATTCCCACTCGACGTAGGAATCTCCAGCTAGTTTAACAGTGTCTCTGAACTGTCTCCTGTATGCCTCCGGTGTAATTGCATACCTGGAGAGCAGAGCCTCTTTTACAGCATTATAATCCCTGACTTCCTCATCTGGAATGGCTCGAAAAGCCTTGCTGGCCCGGCCGGATAATTTTCCGGATAATATCGTGACCCAGTCCTCTGCGGGTACCTTGTGTAGGGCACATTGCCTCTCAAAATCTGCAAGGTACCCATCAAACTCTCCTTCTGTTTCCAGGAAGTTTTTAAAAGCTGCAAAATGTACTTTTCTCTTTTCTACTGGGGTTGCTGTGACTTGGGCTGCTGCAGCGCTGCTTTCGCGAAGTAGGTTGGCCTCCACGGCTGCTATGACCTGTGCCAGTCTTATTTTAACCGCCCGGTCAAAGCTTGCTTCTTTGGGGGTCCTGTCTGATATGCTGGGCTCATTGGTTCCCTCGGGCCCTGGTACTCCGTCCATCTCGGTCAGTATTGTAATAATCTCCCTCTTCCTGAGGTTACTGGCCTGTCGGACCCGTTGTTCTAGCAGGTCTTTAAGGGGCTCTTTTCAGCCTTTCATACGGTATTCCCATTAAGTCCGGATGTGTAGTTGCTCTTCTGGGCGATGAGGACCATCCCGTCGCTTGCCACCAATTGTGACGGTATAATCCGGATATCGAAGGTTAATACTAGATGAAAGATGCCCTGAATACGGGATCAGCAACACACGAACCCAGTTAATTCCCCCCAAACACAAGACCAAACTCCATCTTGAGGGTAAAACAGAATGTGTTTTATTGAGGGCTATATGCCCAGTATTTATGCAGGTCTCCCACCTGGTTGACACTCCCTAGGAGACCAGATGGGGGATTGGAAGAGTATATTAGATAGAGGGAAGAAGCCCTTTTACAGGATACACTAGAATTACATTACTTAACCAAATAAACAATTAAACACAAGAAAACAATGGAGTCATTCTTGGCACCTGACAGTCTGATTTCTGGAGGTGATTAAACAAGGTGAACGCTTATCACCTAAACTTAATTACAGTAAACAGTATCTGATGCCAGGAAACCTGTCTTCAGAAAATAGTTTCTCAAAACTGAACAAAGTTAACCCTTCCAGTACTGACAGAGGGGTCTGTCACACACAGTCTCTGTATAGTGAGCACTGCCACGCCCATCTCTGTATAGTGAGCACAGCCACACCCATCTCCGTATAGTGAGCACAGACACCACCATCTCTGTATAGTGAGTTCAATCACACCCATCTCTGTATAGTGTGTAAGTCACACACAGTCTCTGTATAGTGAGCACAGTCACACCCATCTCTGTATAGTGATCAGAGTCACACGCAGTCTCTGTATAGTGAGCACAGTCACACCCATCTCTGTATAGTGAGCACAGACACATCCATCTCTGTATAGTGAGCACAGACACATCCATCTCTGTATAGTGAGCACAGACACACCCATCTTTGTATAGTGAGCACAATCACACCCATCATTGGGTCGCAGTCTCTATATAGTGACTAGTCACACACAGTCTCTGTATAGTGAGCAGTCAAACCCATCTCTGTATAGTGAGCACAGACACACATCCATCTCTGTATAGTGAGCACAGACACACCCATCTTTGAATAGTGAGTACAGTCACACACAGTCTCTGTGTAGTGAGCAGAGACACACAAAGTCTCTGTATAGTGAGCACAGACACACACAGTCTCTGTAAAGTGAGCACAGTCACACACAGTCTCTGTATAGTGAGTACAGACACAACCATCTCTGTATAGTGAGCACAGGCACTAGCAGTCTTTGTTTAGTGAGTACAGTCACACCCAACTCTGTATAGTAAGCACAGTCACACCCATCTTTGTATAGTGAGTACAGTCACACACAGTCTCTGCATAGTGAGTACAGTCACACACAGTCTCTGTAAAGTGAGCAGTCACACCCATTTCTGTATAGTGAGCACTGCCACACCCATCTTTGTATAGTGAGCACAGTCACACCCATCTCTGTATAGTGAGCACAGATACCACCATCTCTGTATAGTGAATTCAATCACACCCATCTCTGTATAGTGTGTAAGTCACACACAGTCTCTGTAAAGTGAGCACAGTCACACCCATCTCTGTATAATGAGCACAGTTACACACAGTCTCTGTATAGTGTGTACAGTCACACCCATCTCTGTATAGTGAGCACAGAGACATCCATCTCTGTATAGTGAGCACATACACACCCATCTTTGTATAGTGAGCACAATCACACCCATCTTTGAATAGTGAGTACAGTCACGCACATTGTCTCTGCATAGTGAGTACAGTCACACACAGTCTCTGTATAGTGAGCACAGTCACACCCATTTCTGTATAGTTAGCACAGTCACACGCAGTCTCTGTATAGTGAGCACAGACACATCCATCTCTGTATAGTGAGCACATACACACCCATTTTTGTATAGTGAGTATAGTCACACACAGTCTCTGCATAGTGAGTACAGTCACACACAGTCTCTGTATAGTGAGCACAGTCACACCCATATCTGTATAGTGAGCACAGTCACACGCAGTCTCTGTATAGTGAGCACAGTCACACCCATCTCTGTATAGTGAGCACAGACACATCCATCTCTGTATAGTGAGCACAGACACACCCATCTTTGTATAGTGAGCACAATCACACCCATCATTGTATAGTGAGTACAGTCACACACAGTCTTTGTATAGTGAGTACAGTCACACACAATCTCTGTATAGTGAGTACAGTCACATGCAGTCTCTGTATAGTGAACACAGTCACACCCATCTCTGTATAGTAAGCACAAACACATGCAGTCTCTGTATAGTGAGCACAGTCCCACCCATCTCTGTATAGTGAGCACAGAAACACACAGTCTCTGTATAGTGAGCACAGACACACACAGTCTTTGTAAAGTGAGCACAGTCATACCCATCTCTGTATAGTGAGCACAGAAACATGCAGTCTCTGTATAGTGAGTACAGTCACACACAGTCTCTGTATAGTGAGCACAGTCGGACCCATCTCTGTATAGTGAGCACAGACACATCCATCTTTCAATAGTGAGGACAGTCACACACAGTCTCTGCATAGTGAGCACAGACACACACAGTCTCTGTATAGTGAGCACAGACACATGCAGTCTCTGTAAAGTGAGCACAGTCACACACAGTCTCTGTATAGTGAGTACAGACACAACCATCTTTGTATAGTGAGCACAGGCACACGCAGCCTTTGTTTAGTGAGTACAGTTACACACAGTCTCTGTATAGTGAGCACAGTCACACCCATCTCTGTATAGTGAGCACTGCCACGCCCATCTCTGTATAGTGAGCACAGTCACACCTATCTCTGTATAGTGAGCACAGAAACACGCAGTCTCTGTATAGTGAGTACAGTCACACACAGTCTCTGTATAGTGAGCACAGACACACGCAGTCTCTGTAAAGTGAGCGCAGTCATACCCATCTCTGTATAGTGAGCACAGAAACATGCAGTCTCTGTATAGTGAGTACAGTCACACACAGTCTCTGTATAGTGAGCACGGTCGGACCCATCTCTGTATAGTGAGCACAGACACATCCATCTTTCAATAGTGAGTACAGTCACACACAGTCTCTGTATATTGAGCACAGACACACAAAGTCTCTGTATAGTGAGCACAGACACATGCAGTCTCTGTATAGTGAGTACAGACACAACCATCTCTGTATAGTGAGCACAGGCACACGCAGTCTTTGTTTAGTGAGTACAATTACACACAGTCTCTGTATAGTGAGCACAGTTACACCCATCTCTGTATAGTGAGCACTGCCACGCCCATCTCTGTATAGTGAGCACAGTCACACCCATCTCTGTATAGTGAGCACAGACACCACCATCTCTGTATAGTGAGTTCAATCACACCCATCTCTGTATATTGTGTAAG
The DNA here is from genome assembly GCF_027579735.1 of Bombina bombina. Lineage (NCBI taxonomy): Eukaryota > Metazoa > Chordata > Amphibia > Anura > Bombinatoridae > Bombina > Bombina bombina. Next base: position 291,954,610 of record NC_069505.1, on the reverse strand, counting down.
TCACACACAGTCTCTGTATAGTGAGCACAGTCACACACATCTCTGTATAGTAGGCACAGTCACACCCATCTCTGTATAGTGAGCACAGTCACACACAGTCTCTTTATAGTGTGTACAGTCACACCCATCTCTGTATAGTGAGCACAGTCACACCCATCTTTGTATAGTGAGTACAGTCACACGCAGTCTCTGTATAGTGAGTACAGTCACACACAGTCTCTGTATAGTAAGCTCAGTCACACCCATCTCTGTATAGTGAGCACAGACACGCCAATCTCTGTATAGTGAGCACAGACACACCCATCTTTGAATAGTGAGTACAGTCACACACAGTCTCTGTATAGCGAGCACAGACACACACAGTCTCTGTATAGTGAGTACAGACACACCCATCTCTGTATAGTGAGCACAGGCACACATAGTCTTTGTTTAGTGAGTACAGTCACACCCATCCCTATAGTGAGCACTGCCACACCCATCTCTGTATAGTGAGCACAGTCACACCCATCTCTGTATAGTGAGCACAGACACCACCATCTCTGTATAGTGAATTCAATCACACCCATCTCTGTATAGTGTGTAAGTCACACACATCTCTGTATAGTGAACACAGTCACACCCATCTCTGTATAGTGAGCACAGTCATACGCAGTCTCTGTATAGTGTGTACAGTCACACCCATCTCTGTATAGTGAGCACAGTCAAACCCATCTTTGTATAGTGAGTACAGTCCTAGTGATGTCGCAAACCTAAAATTTTGCGTTCGCGAACGGCGAACGCGAACTTCCGCAAAAGTTCGCGAACCGCCATAGACTTCAATAGGCAGGCGAATTTTAAAACCCACAGGGACTCTTTCTGGCAACAAAAGTGATGGAAAAGTTGTTTCAAGGGGACTAACACCTGGACTGTGGTATGCCGGAGGGGGATCCATGGCAAACTCCCATGGAAAATTACATAGTTGATGCAGAGTCTGGTTTTAATCCATAAAGGGCATAAATCACCTAACATTCCTAAATTGTTTGGAATAACGTGCTTTAAAACATCAGGTATGATGTTGTATCGTTCAGGTAGTGTAAGGTTTTTTTTTGTTTTTTTTTAAATGTACACTACTCTTTTAGCAGATATGACTTGCACTGGTGTGACACTGTGCCCTGGCAGGACCTGGAACGCACACGTGTGAGGGAAACTGACTGCTATTATTTCACAGTAAAAAACGTTTTTTTTTTTTAAATGTATGTACACTACTGTTTTAGTAGATATGACTTGCACTGGTGTGACACTGTACCCTGGCAGGACCTGGAGCGCACACGTGTGAGGGAAACTGACCGCTATTATTTCACAGTAAAAAAAGGTTGTTTTGTTTTTTTAAATGTACACTACTGTTTTGCACTGGTGTGACACTGTGCCCTGGCAGGACCTGAAACGCACACGTGTGAAGGAAAATGACTGCTATTATTTCAAATTAAAAAAAGTTTTTTTTTTTTTTTTTTTTTAAATGTATATTACTGTTTTAGCAGATATGACTTGCACTGGTGTCACACTGTGCCCTGGCAAGACCTGAAACGCACACGTGTGAAGGAAACTGACTGCTATTATTTCACAGTAAAAAAAGTTTTTTTGTTTTTTTTAAATGTACACTACTGTTTTAGCAGATATGACTTGCACTGGTGTCACACTGTGCCCTGGCAGGACCTCAAACGCACACGTGTGAAGGAAAATGACTGCTATTATTTCAAATTAAAAAAAGTTTTTTTTTTTTTTAAATGTACACTACTGTTACACCAGATATGATTGGTGGCACAAGTGGGCACAGTATACACTTTGAGCCTGAGCTGGCAGGCAGGCTGTAATTAGATTACACAGGGGAAAAAAAAGGCTTTTTGGGGCGCTGTCCTTATAGCAGAGATCAGATGAGTCCTTCAGGACTGTAGTGGACACTGAATACACTAGCCTAGCTATCGATTTCCCTATTAAATCAGCAGCAGCTACACTGTCCCTCCTCTCACTAAGAATGCAGGCTCCGAATGAATCTAAAATGGATGCTGTCCAGGAGGTGGGAGGGTCTGGGAGGGAGTGTCTGCTGCTGATTGGCTGGAATGTGTCTTGTGACTGTGAGCTACAGGGTCAAAGTTTACTCAATGATGATGAATAGGGGGCGGATCGAACATCGCATATGTTCGGCGTCCACTGCAAACGCGAACATGCTATGTTCGCTGCGAACTATTCGCGGCAGAACTGTTTGCGACATCACTAACAGTCACACACAGTCTCTGCATAGTGAGTACAGTCACACACAGTCTTTGTATAGTGAGCACAGTCACACCCATCTCTGTATAGTGAGCACAGTCACACGCAGTCTCTGTATAGTGAGCACAGTCACACCCATCTCTGTATAGTGAGCACAGTCACACGCAGTCTCTGTATAGTGAGCACAGTCACACCCATCTCTGTATAGTGAGCACAAACACATCCATCTCTGTATAGTGAGCACAGACACATCCATCTCTGTATAGTGAGCACAGACACATCCATCTCTGTATAGTGAGCACAAACACATCCATCTCTGTATAGTGAGCACAGACACACCCATCTTTGTATTGTGAGCACAGTCACACCCATCTTTGTATAGTGAGCACAGTCACACCCATCTTTGTATTGTGAATACAGTCACACACAGTCTCTGTATAGTGAGTAGTCACACATAGTCTCTGTATAGTGACTACAGTCACACACAGTCTCTGTATACTGAGCACAGTCACACGCAGTCTCTGTATAGTGAGCACAGTCACACCCATCTCTGTATAGTGAGCACAGTCACACCCATCTCTGTATAGTGAGCACAGTCACACACAGTCTCTGTATAGTGAGCACAGTCACACCCATCTCTGTATAGTGAGCACAGTCACACACAGTTTCTGTATAGTGAGCACAGTCACACCCATCTCTGTATAGTGAGCACAGTCACACACAGTTTCTGTATAGTGAGCACAGTCACACCCATCTCTGTATAGTGAGCACAGCCACACCCACATCTGTATAGTGAGCACAGTCACACACAGTCTCTGTATAGTGAGCACAGTCACACACAGTCTCTGTATAGTGAGCACAGTCACACCCATCTCTGTATAGTGAGCACAGTCACACACAGTCTCTGTATAGTGAGCACAGTCACACCCATCTCTGTATAGTGAGCACAGTCACACACAGTTTCTGTATAGTGAGCACAGTCACACACAGTTTCTGTATAGTGAGCACAGTCACACCCATCTCTGTATAGTGAGCACAGTCACACACAGTTTCTGTATAGTGAGCACAGTCACACCCATCTCTGTATAGTGAGCACAGCCACACCCACATCTGTATAGTAAGAAGCAGCACTGATAAAGCTGCTCCTGGAATTTGCAGCGCTGAATGGAGGGAGCTTTGACCGGAGGAGGAAAGAGGCCCCCCCCCTCTCTCCTTCCTCTCGGTGGTACAGTCTGGCTGGGGGACAGGAGGGGCTGAGGCAGAGGTTTTAAAGGGGGCAGGCTGAGCGGGAAAAGCAGCACAATAAGTTGTTGAGAGGAAGTGGAGCATCTCCCTCCCACCCATCCCTAATGTTGAAGAATTGTGTTTGTTATGTGTTTTTCTTTTCAGGTTGTATGTCACAGTCGGGAGGCGGGGGTGCTAGCCCTTATATTGCAGATCAATTATGGCCAATGGTTTTGGTGGAATTTTGTATTCCCCATTGGGGAATGCAAGGTGGGGGTTTTTTCTAAGGGCAAGGGGTTCCTTAGAAACCTGGATGTGGAGGATCGTGACGGGCCCAACCATTTTGCACGGTTGGGTCCAGTAAACAAGGAGTTACGGCCATAGTTAAATTAAGAAACTTAACGGGGGACTAGCACCGCTGTGGTTTGAAGTGTAATATGTTTACAATTGTTTGCACTGTTATTTATTAAGTTATTAAAAGTTTTACTAAGTTATTTATTAATAAAAGGGCTGCGGCCAATTTTGCACCATCGCCAAGTCTGTTGTCTGTTATTTATGAGGGGTTTATGTTGAGGGTTGGTATTAAAGTGTGTTGGTTAAGGGCCGGAGATTTGACGACATAAAAGGTCATGAATGGAGTGTATATTAGCTCCGATATTGTTCTATGTACAATCCTTGTTTTATTGATTGCATGTAATATTCTCATTTTCTAAAATTGTGGATTTGGGGTTTTCATGAGCTATAAACCATAATCATCACAATTATGACAAATCACTGCTTGAACTATCTTGCTTTGCATGTAATGAGTCCATCTCATATATTAGTTTCACCTTTTAAATTGCATTAGTGAAATAAATGAACTTTTGCACGATGTTCTAATTTTTCGAGTTTCACCTGTATTGTTACTTATATTATTTGTATTCTGCTGCCCTCTAGTGACAAATGCAAAACATTGTTCAAAACCCAGAAGTTACTTGATCTGAGCGTGTAGCTAGGTTGCTGGTTCCCAAACCTTTAACTCTTGCGACACCCTATGGTGTACCTTGGATAATCATGTGATAACCTGATATATATTATCTTTTTGACAACCAAAGGCCACATTAACATAACACACATATGGAAAAGAAACAATGCTTGTTAAAGAGACAGTATAGAGAAAAATATGTTTGCTTGTAAGAGAATGTTTATAGTGCACTCCTTTCTTTTATTATGTATTAAACTTTTGCAAAGGAGTTTGTGTTCTACCCAGTCTCCAGGTGAGGATAGAGCAAATGAGAAGCAGGCGTATATGGGTATGCACCAATCACTAGCTGTAGAAACATGTAGTGGCTGCAGAGTACGTCAAGTCAACAATACTTTATTAGCATGACATTATTACATGTGTTGCCAAAGTAATATGTTACAGTAAAACAGATAAATAAGAATTTATAAAGTAGGAGTATAGTGGGTAAATATGATTGGGGGGTTCTGGTCATGTGACAGTCTGCTACATATTTTGCTACTATCCTTGTAACTTTGTTTTTTTCTCCTAAGAGTACACATGGTCTTTCTTGTTCAGACATCTGTGGGAAGTCTGTTATTTCTTTCATTATTTTTGGGAAGTATTTATCCCTTAAGAGTTTGTATCTTGTACAGTAGAAGAGGAAGCGCGCTTCAGTCTCTATGTCCCCACTGTGCACATTGTCTGGCTGCCCTGGGTCTCCATTTTGTCTGATATCTGCCAGTATCTATTTCCAGCTGGTGGTCAGAGATTCTGTATTTAGTGAGTATTTGTTTGTGATTTGGGTTGGTGACACTTGTGAGATACTCATCTAGTTTGTACTCTCTTTGTAGAGACCTGTAACACTCCAGCTTGTTCTGTTGCCCTATCTGTTCCTTCCAGTGACCACTTACCTCTCCTTCAGAGCTGTTTGTAAGGTGTTTGGTGACACTCTCTCATGGGCTGTGCTTTTAGTGATGTGGTACAAAGCACGTGTAGTGGCTGCAGAGTACAATGCACATGTAGTGGCTGCAGAGTACAATGCAAATGTAGTGGCTGCAGAGTACAAAGCATGTGTAGTGGCTGCAGAGTACAATGCACATGTAGTGGCTGCAGAGTACAATGCACATGTAGTGGCTGCAGAGTACAATGCATGTGTAGTGGCTGCAGAGTATAATGCACATGAACTGGCTGCAGAGTACAATGCACATGTAGTAGCTGCATAATACAATGCATGTGTAGTGGCTGCCAAGTACAATGCACATGTAGTGGCTGCAGAGTACAATGCACATGTAGTGGCTGCAGAATACAATGCACATGTAGTGCCTGCAGAGTACAATGCACATGTAGTGGCTGCAGAGTACAAAGCACATGTAGTGTCTGCAGAGTACAATGCATGTGTAGTGGCTGCAGAGTACAATGAACATGAAGTGGCTGCAGAGTACAATACACATGTAGTAGCTGCAGAGTACAATGCATGTGTAGTGGCTGCACAGTACAATGCACATCTGTTCCTTCCAGTGCCCACTTACCTCTCCTTCAGAGCTGTTTGTAAGGTGTTTGGTGACACTCTCTCATGGGCTGTGCTTTTGGTGATGTGGTACAATGCACATGTAGTGGCTGCAGAGTACAATGCAAATGTAGTGGCTGCAGAGTACAATGCAAATGTAGTGGCTGCAGAGTACAAAGCACGTGTAGTGGCTGCAGAGTACAAAGCACGTGTAGTGGCTGCAGAGTACAATGCACATGTAGTGGCTGCAGAGTACAATGCACATGTAGTGGCTGCAGAGTACAATGCACATGTAGTGGCTGCAGAGTACAATGCACATGTAGTGGCTGCAGAGTACAAAGCAAATGTAGTGGCTGCAGAGTACAATGCATGTGTAGTGGCTGCAGAGTACAAAGCATGTGTAGTGGCTGCAGAGTACAATGCATGTGTAGTGGCTGCAGAGTACAATGCACATGAAGAGGCTGCAGAGTACAATACACATGTAGTAGCTGCAGAGTACAATGCATGTGTAGTGGCTGCAGAGTACAATGCACATGAAGTGGCTGCAGAGTACAATGCACATGTAGTAGCTGCAGAGTACAATGCATGTGTAGTGGCTGCAGAGTATAATGCACATGAACTGGCTGCAGAGTACAATGCACATGTAGTAGCTGCATAATACAATGCATGTGTAGTGGCTGCCAAGTACAATTCACATGTAGTGGCTGCAGAGTACAATGCACATGTAGTAGCTGCAGAGTACAATGCACGTGTAGTGGCTGCAGAGTACAATGCACATGTAGTAGCTGCAGAGTACAATGCACATGTAGTAGCTGCAGAGTACAATGCACGTGTAGTGGCTGCCAAGTACAATGCACATGTAGTGGTTGTCGAGTACAATGCACATGAAGTGGCTGCAGAGTACAATGCACATGTAGTAGCTGCAGAGTACAATGCACGTGTAGTGGCTGCCAAGTACAATGCACATGTAGTGGCTGCAGAGTACAATGCACATGAAGTGGCTACAGAGTACAATGCACATGTAGTAGCTGCAGAGTACAATGCACGTGTAGTGGCTGCCAAGTACAATGCACATGTAGTGGCTGCCGAGTACAATGCACATGTAGTGGCTGCCGACTACAATGCACGTGTAGTGGCTGCCGAGTACAATGCACATGTAGTGGCTGCAGAGTAAAATGCATGTTTAGTGGCTGCAGAGTACAATGCACGTGTTATACGATATTATCCCTCACCAGAAGTATTCCAACCCATCAGAAACGGTATTCTAACCCATGATCTATATCATTCACCAGTAGTATTCTAACCCATCAGATTTATCACCCCCAGCAGTATTCTAACCCTTTAGATATATTCCTAACCAGTAGTATTCCAACCCATCAGTTATATCCCTTACCAGCAGTAGTATTCCAACACATCAGTTATATCCCTAACCAGTAGTATTCCAACCCATCAGATATATCCCTAACCAGTAGTATTCCAACCCATCAGTTATATCTGTAACCAGTAGTATCCAACACATTAATTATATCCCTAACCAGTAGTATTCTAACCCATCAGATATATTCCTCACCAGTGGTATTCCAACCCATCAGTTAAATCCGTAACCAGTAGTATTCCAACACATCAGTTATATCCCTAACCACTAGTATTCCAACCCATCAGATATATCCGTAACGAGTAGTATTCCAAACCATCAGAAATATCCCTCACCGGCAATATTCAACCCATCAGATATATCCCTCACATATCCCTATTCCAGCCCATCAGTTATACCCCTAATGATAAATAAATATATATGAAATTTCCTATTTGTCAGTGTTTGGTATTACTCCTTAAATATAAGGTTCCTAGTGTTTTTACAACTTCTATATTTTATACAGGTGCTGTCGATAAAGTGGATACGTGTATATGTATATTTTACCCTTTCTTAATGTTTTTACTCTTTTTTTTTCACACTATCTTAAGTTTATCTGCTTAGACCCTGTTAAATATATATGTACCTTCTTGGCAATTTCGTATTCTAAGAACCTTTATACTTCAAATGATTTAAATAGTTCCAAAGAATTTATTTAGGCTATACATTCATTAACAACATTAATTTAAATCATTCAATAAAAACATATGTTACTTTTTAATTCTAAAATTGCTAAAAAAACAACTACACTGGTGTCTATTTTAAGTATGTATTCTAAGATACAAATTGTTCTAGTACTTCTTAGATGCTTATTTCTACTTTGCTAGAATATCAACAATTAATAAGATACAATGTATATACAATATTATACAATTGGTAGCGGGTAATATACAGATGGTTCTAGTACTTCTTAGATGCTTATTTCTACTTCACTATACAATATCAACAACTGATACGATACAATGTATATACAATATTATACAATTGCTAATCAGTAGTATATCAACCCTAAATGTTGGTACTGTAGATGATAAATGTATACTCTCCTTTTCAAGGTTATTTCAAATGTAACTCTCCTGGCAGATATTGAGAGTAGAGGTTTTTTATATTGCAGTGTTTTTAAATTGAAGTCTTATGTTCCCATAATATAATTCAATATATTTGTTTAGAAAACAGTATATCTGTAATAACTGATTTAAGATACTCTCAATATTTGCCAGGAGAATACATACTGAAAATAGACACCAGTGGTTTTTTTTATAGCAATTTTAGAATTAAAAAGAATATATATTTTTATTGAATGTTTTAAATGAATGTTTTTAATGAATGTATAGCCTAAATAAATTCTTTGGAACTATTTAAATCATTTGAAGTATAAAGGTTCTCAGAATACAAAATTGCCAAGAAGTTACATATATATTTAACAGGATCGAAACAGATAAACTTAAGATAGTGTAAAAAAAAGAGTGTGAAAACATTAAGAAGGGGTACAATATACATATACACGTATCCACTTTATCAACATCACCGGTATAAAATATAGAAGTTGTGAAAACACTAGGGCCTAGATTTAGAGTTGGGCGGTAGCCGTCAAAACCAGCGTTAGAGGCTCCTAACGCTGGTTTTTACCGCCCTCTGGTATTTGGAGCCAGTCATTAAAGGGTCTAACGCTCACTTTCCAGCCACGACTTTTCCATACCGCAGATCCCCTTACGTCAATTGCGTATCCTATCTTTTCAATGGGATCTTTCTAACGCTGGTATTTAGAGTCGTGGCTGAAGTGAGCGTTAGAAATCTAACGACAAAACTCCAGCCGCAGAAAAAAGTCAGTAGTTAAGAGCTTTCTGGGCTACCGCCGGTTTATAAAGCTCTTAACTACTGTGCTCTAATACACTAACACCCATAAACTACCTATGTATCCCTAAACCGAGGTCCCCCCACATCGCCGGCACTATATTTAATTTTTTTAACCCCCTACGGCTAGATTTAGAGTTTGGTGGCCAAAGGGGTGCGTTAGCTACGCGTGCTTTTTTCCCCCCGCACCTTTTAAATACCGCTGGTATTTAGAGTTCACAGAATGGCTGGGTTTTCAGTGCGTTAGGCTCCAAAAAGGGAGCATAGAGCATAATTTAACGCCACTTCAACTCTAAATTCCAGCAGTGCTTACGGACGCGGCCAGCTTCAAAAACGTGCTCGTGCACGATTCCCCATAGAAAACAATGGGCTATTTGAGCTGAAAAAAAACCTAACACCTGCAAAAAAGCAGCGTTCAGCTCCTAACGCAGCCCCATTGTTTTCTATGGGGAAACACTTCCTAAGTCTGCACCTAACACCCTAACATGAACCCCGAGTCTAAACACCCCTAACCTTACACTTATTAACCCCTAATCTGCCGCCCCCGCTATCGCTGACACCTGCATATTTTTTAACCCCTAATCTGCCGCTCCGTAAACCGCCGCTACCTACATTATCCCTGTGTACCCCTAATCTGCTGCCCCTAACACCGCCGACCCCTATATTATATTTATTAACCCCTAATCTGCCCCCCACAACGTCGCCTCCACCTGCCTACACTTATTAACCCCTAATCTGCCGAGCGGACCGCACCGCTACAATAATAAAGTTATTAACCCCTAATCCGCCTCACTCCCGCCTCAATAACCCTATAATAAATAGTATTAACCCCTAATCTGCCCTCCCTAACATCACCGGCACCTAACTTCAATTATTAACCCCTAATCTGCCGACCGAATCCCGCCGCTACTGTAATAAATGGATTAACCCCTAAAGCTAAGTCTAACCCTAACACTAACACCCCCCTAAATTAAATATAATTTTTATCTAACGAAATAAATTAACTCTTATTAAATAAATTATTCCTATTTAAAGCTAAATACTTACCTGTAAAATAAACCCTAATATAGCTACAATATAAATTATAATTATATTATAGCTATTTTAGGATTAATATTTATTTTACAGGCAACTTTGTATTTATTTTAACCAAGTACAATAGCTATTAAATAGTTAATAACTATTTAATAGCTACCTAGTTAAAATAATTACAAAATTACCTGTAAAATAAATCCTAACCTAAGTTACAATTAAACCTAACACTACACTATCAATAAATAAAATAAATAAACTACCTACAATTATCTACAATTAAACCTAACACTACACTATCAATAAATAAATTAAATACAATTCAAGATGGACGACCCGGCTCCATCTTGAAGACCTCCACCGCGGACCCATCTTCTTCTTCCGACGACTTCCCGACGAATTACGGTTCCTTTAAGGGACGTCATCCAAGATGGCGTCCCTCGAATTCCAATTGGCTGATAGGATTCTATCAGCCAATCGGAATTAAGGTAGGAAAATTCTGATTGGCTGATGGAATCTAGATGGAGTCTAGCCCCCGCTTGGGCTTGGATGAAGATTTCGGAGCCTGGAACGATCGGTGATACCTGGCATGGTGAAGACAAGGTAGGAAGATCTTCAGGGGCTTAGTGTTAGGTTTATTTAAGGGGGGTTTGGGTTAGATTAGGGGTATGTGGGTGGTGGGTTGTAATGTTGGGGGGGGGTATTGTATGTTTTTTTTTACAGGCAAAAGAGCTGAATTCTTTGGGGCATGCCCTGCAAAGGGCCCTTTTAAGGGCTGGTAAGGTAAGAGCTTTGAACTTTTGTAATTTAGAATAGGGTAGGGCATTTTTTTATTTTGGGGGTCTTTGTTATTTTATTAGGGGGCTTAGAGTAGGTGTAATTAGTTTAAAATTGTTGTAATTTTTTTCTAATGTTTGTAAATATTTTTTTATTTTTTGTAACTTAGTTCTTTTTTAATTTTTGTACTTTAGTTAGTTTATTTAATTGTATTTATTTGTAGGAATTGTATTTAATTTATTTATTGATAGTGTAGTGTTAGGTTTAATTGTAGATAATTGTAGGTAGTTTATTTAATTTATTTATTGATAGTGTAGTGTTAGGTTTAATTGTAACTTAGGTTAGGATTTATTTTACAGGTAATTTTGTAATTATTTTAACTAGATAGCTATTAAATAGTTCTTAACTATTTAATAGCTATTTTACCTGGTTAAAATAAATACAAAGTTGCCTGTAAAATAAATATTAATCCTAAAATAGCTACAATATAATTATAATTTATATTGTAGCTATATTAGGGTTTATTTTACAGGTAAGTATTTAGATTTAAATAGGAATAATTTATTTAATAAGAGTTCATTTATTTCGTTAGATAAAAATTATATTTAACTTAGGGGGGTGTTAGTGTTAGGGTTAGACTTAGCTTTAGGGGTTAATACATTTATTATAGTAGCGGTGAGCTCCGATCGGCAGATTAGGGGTTAATTATTGTAGGTAGCTGGCGGCGACGTTGTGGGAGGCAGATTAGGGGTTAATAAATATAATATAGGGGTCGGCGGTGTTAGGGGCAGCAGATTAGGGGTACATAACTATAATGTATGCTGCGGTGGTGTAGGGAGCGGCAGATTAGGGGTTAATAATAATATGCAGGTGTCAGCGATAGCGGGGGCGGCAGATTAGGGGTTAATAAGTGTAAGGTTAGGGGTGTTTAGACTCGGGGTACATGTTAGAGTGTTAGGTGCAGACGTAGGAAGTGTTTCCCCATAGAAAACAATGGGGCTGCGTTAAGAGCTGAACGCTGCTTTTTTGCAGGTGTTAGGTTTTTTTTCAGCTCAAACTGCCCCATTGTTTTCCATGGGGATATCGTGCACGAGCACGTTTTTGAAGCTGGCCGCGTCCGTAAGCACCGCTGGTATCTAGAGTTGCAGTGGCGTTAAATTATGCTCTACGCTCCCTTTTTGGAGCCTAACGCACTGAAAACCCAGCCATTCTGTGAACTCTAAATACCAGCGGTATTTAAAAGGTGCGGGAGAAAAAAAGCACGCGTAGCTAACGCACCCCTTTGGCCGCCAAACTCTAAATCTAGCCGTAGGAACCTTATATTTAAGGAGTAATACCAAACACTGACAAAAAGGAAACTTCATATATATTTATTTATAATTAATTAATTGTGTACAAATAGGGACTTCATTTATATTTATATATATTTAATTGTGTGCAACTGGAATCAGCATTTTCTTTGCACCACCTTATATTTGTATCTAGTTCTATAAACCCATGGGAAAAGTTTATTAAAGGTGAGCAAGATTCCACCATTGACTAGGACAGATAATAAATTATTTTTAAACATTAGTTATACCCCTAACCAGTAGTATTCCAACCCATCAGATATAGTCCTAACCCAGAGCTTTCCAAACTTGTTATGTTGGTGACACACTTTTTAGACTTACATCATTTTGCGACACAGTAATTCAGTTGTACTAGCAAAAAGGAGGTTAAACTAGCTTGTTTTAAGAGATACAGACACATACATAAATGATATAATAATGAAATGTATTTACAAGTAACAGTATGTATGTGCAAGAATGAAAAAGTTTAATAACACCAATAGCTACTTACTATTTTAATGGGATGTATGAGGTTGAAGGGATGAACACAATTTCTGAATATTTGGTGGAATATTAGATAAAGACACTCATATTTCATCATCAAGCATTTTTAAGCTTCCACTTCCTATCCATATATCAAGAGCAGGAGCAGCAATGCACTACTGGGAGCTAGTTGCAAAAAAAACCCCACTGACTTCAGCTCAGCGTTTAAGCTGCGGCCCTCAGAGCTCGGTGAGTACGATTGACTACTGCCCGCGCTGTAAACACACTGCTGTCCCACTCACTGACTACACATGCAGTCACGAGCCAATTAAGGAGACTACACGTGCAGTCAGGAGCCAATGTGCCGCCAATGGGAATGTGCCGACACACAGTTTGGAAAGCACTGTGGACCTAACCAGTAGTATTCCAGCCCATCAGTTATAACCCTAACCAGTAGTATTCCAACCCATCAGACATATCTTTTACCAGCAGTATTCCAACCCATTAGATTTATCCTACACTAGCAGTATTCCAACCCTTCAGATATATCGCTCACCAGTAGTATTCCAACCCATCAGATATATCCATCATCAGCATTATTTCAAGCCGCCAGATGTATCCCTCATCAGCAGTATTCCAACCCATTAGATATATTCCTCACCAGCAGAATTTTAACCCATCCGATATATCCCTCAGCAGCAGTATTTCAACCTTCCAGATATATCCCTCACCACCGTTACTTCAACCCATTAGATATATCCCTCACCAGCAGTATTCCATACTTCCAGATATATCCCTCACCAGCAGTATTTCAACCCATCAGATATGTCCCTCACCAGTATTATACCAACCCAGTAGATATATCCACCCTTAAGACATATTACAACCAATCAAATATATCTGTAACCAGTAGTATTTTAACCCATCAGTTATATCCCGAACCAGTAGTATTCTAACCCATCAGATATATCGCTCACCAGTAGTATTCCAACCCATCAGTTATATCCGTAACCAGTAGTATTCTAACCCATCAGATATATCCCTAACCAGTAGTATTCCAACCCATCAGATATATCCTTAACCAGTAGTATTCTAAACCATCAGATATATCGCTCACCAGTTGTATTCCAACCCATCAGATATATCCCTAACCAGTAGTATTCCAACCCATCAGTTATATTCGTAACCAGTAGTATTCTAACCCATCAGATATATCCCACAGCGGCAGTATTCCAATTTTCCAGATATATCCCTCACAAGCAGTATTCCAAACCATCAGATATGTCCCTCACCAGTATTATACCAACCCATTAGATATATCCACCCTTAAGCCGTATTACAACCCATCAGATATATCCGTAACAGTAGTATTCCAACTCATCAGTTATATCCCTAACCAGTAGTATTTCAACCCATCAGATATATCCCTCACCAGTAGTATTCCAACCCATCAGTTATATCCCTCACTAGCCCTATTCCAACCCATCAGATATATCCCTAACTAGTGGTATTCCAACCCATCAAAAATATCCCTAGCCAGTAGTATTCCAACCCATCAGAAATATCCCTAAGCAGTAGTATTCCAACCTATCAGTTATTTCCCTAACCAATAGTATTTCAAACCATCAGTTTACAATTCAAACAATAAACAAGCAATAGGTCTATGGTACTCTATCATTACATCATGTAGTCATTATCAAGATGATCTCAGGTATTTTAATAAACTTATCATCATCTTGGGTCAGGACAGTACCAAAAGTTCTTGTATCTATGATCTCCGCTATTCAATGTTCTGGAAAGGTGGATCTGTTGTTAAATTGTTAATTTCTTATCTCAACCACAGATATCAAGCGTCTAGTTCTAAACCTTCATGTTCTGTTGTCAAGGTTGACGGGGATAGATATTCATGCAAGGTGGTCTCCCAGTAAAACTTGATGTCTGCAAAGGTATTAAGTTTCTGGGTTCTAAAGTATCCATATTCTTCGAGTATTAGGGAATTTTCCATATGGAAAATCCATTCCGTTATAGTGGGGGTAAGGTTTTTTACAGTTTCTAGTGATTAGAATATTTGAAGAGTTCTGTGAGAACTGCAAGAGGTGGGTGCGTAATTTGCATATTTTCTGAGAGAGGGAGTTTAGTAATGCTATGGCTGGTGTTAAAGAGAATAGAGGGTCTATTAGGGTCTAGCGCTACGGAATATGTTGGCGCTCTACAAATAACCGATAATAATATCAGGATTTTACTAACATTTTCTAAGGCTTTCCAGCTTGGGGCAAGACCACCACATGTGGATCATGGTTCCATTAAGTCTGCATCCCTTCCAGCATCTATCTGACGTGGCCGTATATATACTTTTCAAGCGTACGAGTGTCAGGTACCAGCTTGATAGGACTTTATCATTTAATTCTAGAAATTTAGTAGATGTGAAGGACTTTTTGGTAAGTTGAATTATTCTTTTCCATGTCTGGTTGTCAAAAGTGGTATCTAATTCTAGGTGCCATTTATGGGTAAAGGGTGGGAGTTGTAGGTTTTGGTCTGATGTTAGTATTGCTTTTGCTATGGATAAGGAATGTCTAAGTCTCCCTTCTGTCAAACATAATGTTTCAAAGGGCGTGAGTTGCCTAGTCCACTCCTGTTTATATATAGAAGTTCTGAGTAGATGTTGCAACTGTCTATGTTTTAGCCATTTTGCACAGGCTCCATGAAGGAGGTCTTTCAGGTCAGTCATAGGTTTTAAGTTTGGGACAGTTAATAGTCTACAAATAGGGACTGTATAACCTATTTCTCGAATTGGCTGAGTTTAGTTGTCGTAGTCCAGGCCTTCCAAAAGTTCTGCGTTTGGAGATATTGGGGATAGAGACCTAGGTGTTGTAACTCAAGGGAGTGTTTTTTGTACTTTGTCCCAGACTTAGAATACACTTAGGTATAGAGGATAGTGGTCGGTTGCTTCAGGTCTGCTTGTTTTGGGAGTCCAACATAGGGCTCTCAGATTGGGTGTTCCAAGGTTGGGTGTCTTGGATACCATGCTGCCAAGGTCAAACCCCCATCCCCTACTACCTAGCTCCTACCAATTTTTTACCGGATTTGGACTTTTGAGAGCATTCGCGATCTCCCAGACGTTTGGTTTACTTTTTTTTATGTTCTTTACATCCTCATGGAAGAGCTGATCTCTGACAGCCCAGCCACTCTCCGGCCGGCCAGGCTCCTGGAACTACCGGCCGGCCATGCTCCCCTGAATAACCGCTAACATTCACACCAGGTCGCTCCATCAGCCCTTCACCCCAGAGCTCCACTCATTTGGGGATTTGTACCCCCTAGGGAGGGCAAGAGGTGGGGTGATTGCCAGAGGGGAACTCCTGTGGGAACTGGGGATTCCGGACCCCCCTACAACTCCAATTTCACCATGGCCTTCCCAGTGTACATTTGATCACCCATAGCTCCGGCCCCCAGCTTTTTGGACTGTAGTATCTGGGGACCGAGGGCTTTCCAACGACACCATGGAAGTGCCACCGCTTCCCCGGTATCACCCTGGAAAAGCCACCTCTGTACCACTGAGACTCTCTAAGAAAATGGACACTATGGGGGGTGCCAGCGTGTCTGGAGAGGCGGGAATGGTGGGAGATCTGAGAGTCTGATAAGACTTCTTATCAAGATGTGTTTGTGTATTTAAGCAGTGTGTTTCCACAATAAAGTTGTTATTTGTTTTACCCGAAAACTGGTTCTGTCTCGTTATTTGAGTGGGCTCCGCTATAATCACTTTGCTCCACTACATAGCGACATGTTCCAGGTATAGGAAGGACCCCTGTGGCAGAGCAACCCAGTCAGGGTAGCCGGTGTCCGTCACAATAGGGATTATCCTTTTTTAAATGAGGTGCCTTATGCCCTTCTTGGCAGTAGGTGACACCATTATAAGTGGCATTTCACTCATCTGTATTGAAGATGACTTTTATGGTGCTCTAGGTGCTAAAGATACCTTAGCACCTCTATATAATCATTAAAATAGGGCAAGTGAACACTCTTTGGAAGAGGAGAGACCCCTCTTTTGAATGATGGGTCACAAGACCAGTTGGTTATTAGGTAGTTACCATGACAACATTAATTGCCTGATTATGCCTAAGCATTTTGAACAAATTGGTGAAGGGGCTGTATCCCCTTTGTTGCTCCCAATAATACATAAAAAGACAGGAGACCTATTATTTGAAAGCCATATTCTTCTGTTAAATGAGTGCCCCTGTGTCCGTCTAGCTGTCAAATGCCATAATAGTGAATAGTGGCACTGGTTCTGTTTAGGGTGGGCTGGCTCTTAAGGAGCACTTATTACACCTTTTATCATATATTATATGAAGCCACATTCTACAATTCATTTAAAGGGTTATGTGTTTATAGGTGTCATAATAATAATGATAACCAGATAGTTCTCACCAGCTGTAGCTGTAGTTATTAATTGCTGTCAGTGCTTATAGATCCGTGTTCCTCTAAGGTAATAAAACATTGCAGTATCCAAATACATGTGAGAACTGGGTAAGTGCATAAAATAGATCTAGAATAGAGAAAATCTACATAGAATAAGTTTTGGTGCAAGTATTTTATGTTATACTTTTTAAGTGATTTTAGAAAGTGGTAGGAGCATTAGGAGTGATTGCTATTTCTTTAAACTCAAGTCATTTCCTGAAAGCGTAAGTTGTGCTGAAAAAAAAACAACATATCGTTTATGAGGCTACCTCACAAGAATATCATTAAAATTGCTGTCTAAATGCAATGGGGCATGTAAAATGGCTCAGCAGTGAAGTATAGCATCAAACATGGAAAGGCATCTGCGTGAAATGTATTTCTATTCTATACATTATGAAATACTACAAAGTACACAAGCACACTGTTATCTGTTGGTTTAAGTCTCTGTGAATTTGAACATTATCTTGTCCAGCCTTACATAACATTATTTAACTTCTATCTATCGAATATGCGCATGCGTGAGAGTATGTGATCTGTATATTCAGGAAAAACTCTTTACAGCTCATGTTGTTAAATATACAGATTGTGATTCCTCTAGTTTATAGACAGCGTTAGCATCAGATACTAACAAGCTATTTCTCTCATCAGGTAAGGGCGCCTATGTGAGGGAACCATACAGTAGACCTTTTGTTATAACTAATTAAAACTATTGATCATTTTCCTTCTTGTCATCTAGGTAAGGAAGTAGGGATGCAAGGGATACTGTGTTTATAATCAAAATTCAAGGGTTAATTTATTAGTGGTTAAATTAGCTCACCCTCAGTTACTGCCTCGTACAGTCTATCACGGAGAACAGTCTTGACAAAGGCCCCTGTGAGGACCGAAACGTTGACTGAATTTATGAATCAATAAAATTTATGCTAATTAAGACCTGTGTGTGCCTCTTCTCTACATGAAACGTTTCTACCTATCTACCATAGAGTGAACCCAGGCAACTCAACGTACAGTGAGTGCTTGGATCCCAAAACCATATATATATATATATATATATATATATATATATACATATACACAAACAAATACACATATACATACACACACACAGTTGTATGCAAAAGTTTAGGCACCCCTAAAAATGTCCACGATTTTCATTGATAAATAATTGGGTGTTTGGATCAGCAATTTAATTTTGATCTATCAAATAGCTGAAGGACACAGTAATATTTCAGTAGTGAAATGAGGTTTATTGGATTAACAGAAAATGTGCAATATGCATCC